>NC_069500.1:66662769-66865269 GCF_027579735.1 Bombina bombina | reverse complement strand
TTTATTCCCTCTTATTTTCTACAAGCTATGACTTTCTGTAAAATATGTATTTTATTTCTTAGTAATTATAGTTTAAAGAAACATCCTAGTGTGAAAATAAAATGCCCTGTTATGTCACAGTATTTTATTTTCAGTTTTTATGAGCCACTTCAAAGGGGTTAAACACACAATCAAAGTTGCACTCCTGGACCCCCCCCCCCCATTCTGCTCTAGATATAACTGGAGCATACTTGTGTATGCTTGCTGCTCCCACTGAATGTTCATCTGGAGAGATACTGGAGCACAGATACTAAAGGGGTTAAATATATGATAAGAGAAAGGTGCTTGTTTCAAAATACATGCCTAGATTTGGAGTTTTGTCTGTAAAGACCTGCGGTGCTAAAGAGCCTTTTTTTTCCAGCGCAACCTTAAGCCAACGCTGATATTACGAGTTGTCTGAATGGCTACGTTAGCCTCAGAAAAGTGAGCATTGAGCCAAATTTAGCTTCACTTCAACCCTCAATACCAGCGCTGTTTATGGTAGCAGTAAGCTGGAAAAACATGCTTGTGCGCGAGCGCGATTTTCCCATAGGAAACAATGGGGCTGAGCTGGCTGAAAAAAACCCTAATACCTGCAAAAAAGCAGCGTTCAGCTCCTAACGCAGCCCCATTGTTTCCTATGGGGAAACACTCTCTAAGTCTACACCTAACACCCTAACATGAACCCCGAGTCTAAACACCCCTAATCTTACACTTATTAACCCCTAATCTGCTGCCCCCGCTATCGCTGACACCTACATTATATTATTAACCCCTAATCTGCCGCTCCGGACACAGCAGCAACCTACATTATAGCTATGAACCCCTAATCTGCTGTCCCTAACATCGCCGACACCTATATTATATTTATTAACCCCTAATCTGCCGCCCCCAACGTCGCCGCCACCTACCTATACTTATTAAACCCTAATCTGCCGACCGGACATCGCCGCCACTATAATAAATTTATTAACCCCTAAACCGCCACAATCCCGCCTCGCAAACACTATAATAACTTTTATTAACCCCTAATCTGCCCTCCCTAACATCGCCGCCACCTACCTACAATTATTAACCCCTAATCTCCCGCCCCCAACGTCGCCGCTACTATAATAAAGTTATTAACCCCTAAACCTAAGTCTAACCCTAACACCCCCTAAGTTAAATATAATTTAAATAAAACATAATAAATTTACTATCATTTAATACATTTTTCCTATTTAAAACTAAATACTTACCTATAAAATAAAACCTACTATAGCTACAATATAACTAATAGTTACATTGTAGCTATTTTCGGATTTATATTTATTTTACAGGCAACTTTGTATTTATTTGAACTAGGTACAATAGCTATTAAATAGTTAATAACTATTTAATAGCTACCTAGTTAAAATAATTACAAAATTACCTGTAAAATAAATCCTAACCTAAGTTACAAATACACCTAACACTACACTATCAATAAATTAGTTAAATAAATTAACTACAATTATCTAAACTAAAATACAATTAAATAAACTAAACTATAATACAAAAAAAACAAACACTAAATTACAGAAAATAAAAAAAATTACAAGAAGTTTAAACTAATTACACCTAATCTAAGCCCCCTAATAAAATAAAAAAGCCCCCCAAAATAATAAAATGCCCTACCCTATCCTAAATTACAAAGTAATCAGCTCTTTTACCAGCCCTTAAAAGGGCTTTTTGCAGGGCATTGCCCCAAAGTAATCAGCTCTTTTGCCTGTTAATAAAAATACAATACCCCCCAACATTACAACCCACCACCCACATACCCCTACTCTAAAACCTACCCAAACCCCCTTAAAAATCCTAACTCTAACCCCCTGAAGATCTCCCTACCTTGAGTCGTCTTCACTCAGCCGAGCCGAATTCTTCATCCAAGCGGGGCAGAAGAGGTCTTCCATCTGATTGAAGTCTTCATCCAAGCGGTGCAGAAGAGGTCTTCCATCCGATTGAAGTCTTCATCCATTCGGAATCTTCTATCTTCATCCATCCGGAGCGGAGCGGCAGCATCCTGAAGACCTCCGACGCGGAACATCCATCCTGGCCGACGACTTCCCGACGAATGACGGTTCCTTTAAATGACGTCATTCAAGATCAGCCAATCGGAATTAAGGTAGGAAAAAGGTAGGAAAATACTGATTGGCTGATCCAATCAGCCAATCAGATTGAAGTTCAATTTGATTGGCTGATCCAATCAGCCAATCGGATTGACCTCGCATTCTATTGGCTGTTCCGATCAGCCAATCAGTATTTTCCTACCTTAAATCCTATCAGCCAATCGGAATTCGAGGGACGCCATCTTGGATGACGTCATTTAAAGGAACCGTCATTCGTCGGGAAGTCGTCGGCCAGGATGGATGTTCCGCTTCGGAGGTCTTCAGGATGCTGCCGCTCCGCTCCGGATGGATGAAGATAGAAGATTCCGCTTGGATGAAGACTTCAATCGGATGGAAGACCTCTTCTGCCCCGCTTGGATGAAGAATTCGGCTCGGCTGAGTGAAGACGACTCAAGGTAGGGAGATCTTCAGGGGGTTAGTGTTAGGTTTTTTTAAGGGGGGTTTGGGTGGGTTTTAGAGTAGGGGTATGTGGGTGGTGGGTTGTAATGTTGGGGGGGTATTGTATTTTTATTTACAGGTAAAATAGCTGATTACTTTGGGGCAATGCCCCGCAAAAAGCCCTTTTAAGGGCTGGTAAAAGAGCTGATTACTTTGTAATTTAGGATAGGGTAGGGCATTTTATTATTTTGGGGGGCTTTTTTATTTTATTAGGGGGCTTAGATTAGGTGTAATTAGTTTAAACGTCTTGTAATTTTTATTTTCTGTAATTTAGTGTTTGGTTTTTTTGTATTATAGTTTTGTTTATTTTATTGTATTTTAGTTTAGATAATTGTAGGTAATTTATTTAATTAGTTTAATGATAGTGTAGTGTTAGGTGTATTTGTAACTTAGGTTAGGATTTATTTTTAAGGTAATTTTGTAATTATTTTAACTAGGTAGCTATTAAATAGTTATTAACTATTTACTAGCTATTGTACCTAGTTCAAATAAATACAAAGTTGCCTGTAAAATAAATATAAATCCTAAAATAGCTACAATGTAACTATTAGTTATATTGTAGCTATCTTAGGGTTTATTTTATAGGTAAGTATTTAGTTTTAAATAGGAATAATTTATTTAATGATAGTAAATTTAGTTTGTTTAATTTAAATTATATTTAATTTAGGGGGTGTTAGAGTTAGGGTTAGACTTAGGTTTAGGGGTTAATAACTTTATTATAGTAGCGGTGACGTTGGGGGCAGGAGATTAGGGGTTAATAATTGTAGGTAGGTGGCGGCGATGTTAGGGAGGGCAGATTAGGTGTTAATACAATTTATTATAGTGTTTGCGAGGCGGGATTGTGGCGGTTTAGGGGTTAATACATTTATTATAGTGGCGGCGATGTCCGGTCGGCAGATTAGGGGTTAATAAGTGTAGGTAGGTGTCGGCGACATTGGGGCGGGCAGATTAGGGGTTAATAAATATAATATAGGTGTCTGCGATGTTAGGGGCAGCAGATTAGGGGTTCATAGGGATAATGTAGGTGGCGGCGATGTCCGGTCGGAAGATTAGGGGGTAAAAAAAATTATTATAGGGTTTGCAATGTGGGGGGGCCTCGGTTTAGGGGTTAATAAGTAGTTTATGGGTGTTAGTGTACTTTATAGCACTGTAGTTAAGAGCTTTATGTTCCGGCGTTAGCCCATAAAACTCTTAACTACTGACTTTTTTTGCGGTTGGAGTCTTGTCGGTAGAGGGTCTACCGCTCACTTCTTCCAAAACTCATAATACCAGCGTTAGGCAAATCCCATAGAAAAGATCGGATACGCAATTGACCTAAGGGGATTTGCGGTAGTCTCGAGTCGCGGAAAGAAAGTGAGTGGTAGACCCTTTCCTGCCTGACTCGTAATACCAGGATCCCTTAACGCTGCTTTTTAACCCTAACGCAGAACTCCAAATCTAGGCGACAAAAGAGTGCATTTGTTTATGCACTAGAATGTCTCTTTAAATTTACACAGCCTCTGTTAAAGGGACAGTTTACACCAGAATTTGTGTTTAAAAAAATTATATACTTTTTACCTCTGTGATTACCTTGAATCTAAGCCAATGCAGACAGCCTCCTTAGTAACCGCACAGGCGTGAACACAATGTTATCTATATGACACACATGAACTAACTGCACATGCAGTTTAGTTTCATTGTAATTATATTTGCACTCATCAGGCTTACCGCTGGTATTACAAGTTAAACGTAAACACAATCGCTTGAGTGCAATCGTGATTTATGTTAGAATGATTATTCCATTAACAAAATGTCCACAGTCTTTTTATATTTACACTTTTTGAGTTACCAGATCCTACTAAGCATGTGCAAGAATTCAAAGAATATACTATATACTTTTGTGATTGGCTGATGGCTGTCACATGATACAGGCGGAGTGGAAAGAGACATAATTTTTTTTTTTTTTCAGAAAAAAAACAAAATTTATGCTTACCTAATAAATTTCTTTCTTTCCGATATGGTGTCCACGGTGTCCTCAATTACTGTTGGGAATATCACTCCCCTTCCCACAAACCCCAGTCATTCGACCAAAGGTAAATGGAGAAAAAAGGAGTAACAAAAGGTGCCTGAGGTTTAGTAAAAAATAACGGGCTTAATAAAAAGGGCGGGGCCGTGGATTCACCATATCCAGTAGGAAAGAAATTTATATGGTAAGCATAAATTTTGTTTTCTTTCCTAAGATAAGGTGAGTCCACGGCATCCTCAATTACTGTTGGGAACCAATTCCCAAGATAGAGGACACAGATGAATAGAGAGGGACAAGGCAGGTATACCTAAACAGAAGGCACCACCGCTTGAAGAACCTTGAAGAACCTTTCTCACAAAAGAGGCCTAGGCAAAAGAATCAAATTTATAAAATTTGGAAAAAGTATGTAAGGAAGACCAAGTTGCAGCCTCGCAAATTTGTTCTACAGAAGCTACATTTTTGAAAGCCCAAGAAGAGGAGACAGCCCTCATGGAATGAGCCAAATTCTCTCAGGAGGCTGCTGTCCAGCAGTCTCATAGGCCAAACGAATTATACTTCTCAACCAGAGAGAAAGAGAAGTAGCAGTAGCTTTCTGACCTTTACGATATTCTGAGAAACAAACAAACAAAGCAGAAGACTGACAAAAATCCTTATTTGTCTGCAGATAAAATTTAAGAGCACTCACAACATCCAAGTTGTGCAACAAATGTTCCCCATGAGAAGAAGGATTAGGACATAGAGAAGGAGCAACAATTTCCTAAATAATATTTTTATTTGAAACAACTTTTGGAAGGAAACCGAACTAGAACCGCCTTATCGGCATGAAAAATAAGATAAGGCGAACCACACTGCAAGGCAGAGAGTTCGGAGACAGACGAGATAGCCAAAAGAAACAAAACAGAGCCTGCTGCAAGGTTAAGGTTAAGGTTCCAAGGAGGAGCAACAGACTTTAAAACAGGCCTTTTTCCAGACCTTTCTGGAGAAAAGACAAAATTCTAGGAATCCTGACCATACTCCAAGAGTAGCCCTTAGATTCACACCAATAAAAATATTTACACCATATCTTATGGTAAATCCTTCTAGTAACAGGCTTGCAAGCCTGAATCATGGTCTCAATGACCGACTTAGAAAAACCACGCTTAGATAGAACTAAGCGTTCAATCTCCAAGCAGTCAGCTTCAGAGAAATGAGATTTGGATGAAGGAAGGGACCCTGAAGTAGAAGGTCCTTCCTCAGAGGCAGCCTCCAAGGTGGGAGAGACGACATTTCCACTAGGTCTGCATACCAGACCAGATCCTGCGAGGCCATGCAGGAGATATTAGAATCACTGATGCTCTCTCTTGTTTGATACGAGCAATGACTCGTGGCAGAAGAGCAAACGGAAAAAACAGGTATGCCATCCTGAAATCCCAAGGAACCGCTAGAGCATCTATCGGAGTGTCCCGCCGATCCCTTGACCTTGAACCGTACCTTGGAAGCTTGGCATTTTTTTGAGACGCGATCAGATCTAACTCCGGCACCTCCCATTTGAGGGTTAAGCTGGAGAATACTTTGGATGGAGTTCCCACTCCCCGGGATGAAAGGTCTGTCTGCTCAGGAAATCCGCTTCCCTGTTGTCTACTCCTGGAATGTGGATGGCCGAGAGACAACAATTGTGGGCTTCCGCCCACTGAATAATCCAAGCCACCTCCTTCATGGCTAAGGAACTCCGATTTCCTCCCTGGTGGTTGATGTAAGCCACTGAGGTTATGTTGTCCGACTGAAACCTGATAAACCAGGCTAAGGACAGTTGAGGCCAAGCTATCAGGGCATTGAAAATTGTTCTCAACTCCAAGATGTTTAGATGTTTAGGAGTCCATAGTCCCTGTGCCTTTAATGAGTCCCAGAATGCTCCCCAGCCTAGCAGGCTGGCATCCATAGTCACAATTACCCAGGAAGGTCTCTGGAAGCATGTGCCCTGAGACAGATGTTCCTGAGAAAGCCACCACGGGAAAGAGCCTCTTGTCGACTGATCCAGATTTATCTTCTGAGACAGATCCGAATGATCCCCATTCCATTGTCTGAGCATGCACAACTGCAGAGCTCTCAAATAGAATCGGGCAAAGGGAAAGCCACCATCAGACCTATTACCACCATGCATTGAGCCACTGATGGTCAAACAGACGACTGTAGAGAGAGGCAAGAGGAAAGAATCTTGGCTTTTCTGACCTCTGTCAGAAAAATCTTCATCGATAGGGAATCTATTATGGTCCCTAAAAAAATTAGTCTTGTACCTAGAACAAGGGAGCTTTTTCCAGATTCACTTTCCACGCGTGGGAAACGAAGAAAAGACAACAAGATTTCTGTGTGAGATTTTGCTTGTTGAAAAGATGGCACCTGATCCAATATGTTGTCCAGGTAGGGTGCCACTGCAATTCCCCAAGACCGGATCACTGCCAAGGGAGCCCCCAGAACCTTTGAAAAAATTCTTAGAGCTGTTGCAAGACCAAATTTGTGATGATCCCTGTGAATTGGAACATGAAGATATGCATACTTCAGGTCTATGGTCGTCATGAACTGACCCTCTTGGATCAGTGGAAGAATGAAACGTATAGTTTCCATCTTGAAGGACGGTACTCTGAGAAACTTGTTTAGACATTTTAGGAATAGAATGGGTCGGAAAGTTCCCTCTTTTTTGGGAACCACACAGATTGGAATAGAAACCTAGACCCTGTCCCTGTACTGGGACTGTAACTATCACTCCTAAGGAGGAAAGATCCTGTACACATTTCAAGAACGCCTCTCTTTTTATCCGGTCTGCAGATAATCTTGAGAGGTGGAACCTGCCCTTGGGAGGAAAAGTCTTGAATTCCAATTTGTAACCCTGGGATACTATGTCCACAGCCCAGGGATCTGGGACATCTTATATCCAAACTTGAGAGAACTGAGAAAGTCTGCCCCCCACTTGATCCGATCCAGAATTGGGGGCAAACCCTTCATGCAGGTTTCTTTGATTGCTTCCCCTTATGCCAAGGCTGACTGGGCTTCCAGGAAGGCTTGGACTGTTCCTGCTTGGAAGAGGAAGGGGTAGTCTTACCTCTGAAGTTACGAAAGGAATGAAAATTACTCTTACGTCCTTTAGTTCTAGTCTTCTTATCTTTCGGAAGAAAAGTCCCTTTACCACCCGTGATATTGTAAATAATTTCCGCCAAATCAGGTCCAAATAAGGTCCTACCCTTGTAAGGAATCGCCAAAAGCTTGGACTTAGATGGAACATCCTCTGACCAAGATTTCAGCCCCAAGGCTCTACGCGCTAGTACCGCGAAGCCAGATATCTTGGCTCCCAACTTAATAACCTGCAATGAAGCGTCCGTAATAAAGGAATTGGCTAATTTAAGGGCCTTAATCCTGTCTTGGATCTCCTCCAAAAGAGTCTCTACCTGAAGAGATTCGGACAATGCATCGAACAAATAGGCTGCAGCACTTGTCACAGTGGCAATACACACTGTAGGTTGCCATTAGAGACCCCGATGAACATACATATTTTTCAAATAAGCCTCCAGCTTTTTATCTATTGGATCCTTAAAAGAGCAGTTATCCTCAATAGGAATAGGAGTTCTCTTAGCCAGAGTAGAATTGGCCCCTTTAACCTTGGCCACCGTTTGCCATGACTCCTTAATGGAGTTGGCTACAGGGAACATCTTTTTAAAGACAGGAGATGGGGAAAAGGGAATCCCAGGTCTCTCTCATTCCTATGCAATAATTTCCATAGTCTGGCACAGGGAATACCTCAACCGAGAAAGGAACATCAAAGTATTTGTTAAGTTTACTAGATTTCCTAGGGTTGACAACGACAGGGGTATTGTAGTCGCCCAAGGTAGCCAAAACCTCCTTTAACAAGACACGGAGATGTTCAAGCTTAAATCTGAAGGATACAACTTCGGCATCAGATGAAGGACTTACACTGTCTGAATCTGAGATTTCACCCTCTGAGGCTACCGACGTATCTTCCTCATCAGACTTATGAAATTTACAAGCAATTTCTGCTTGTAAATAAACTCATCTAGGAGATTGAGAGGAACCGCAGGGCACTGCATGTGATGCCATCAAGGCTTGGGGCGGTTGAGGAGAAAGCTGTGGCAAGGCCTGAACAGCTTCATCCTGACAGACATTTGGCTCAGACACAAAAAGCTTATCTTTAGTTTTTAACGTTCTCTCTAGCAAGAGGAACAAAATTGCATAGTGGCAACACTTGACTATCCAAACAAAGGATACATGTGTCCATAATAGTAGGATCTTGATCCATTATGTAAGAAAAAGAACAACAACAACAAAAAATTATTTAGTACTATCCCTTTAAATAAGAATTGCGGTGAAATGATTTGCTAACACACATAAACCGCCAAGCACCCAAAAATTATTAAGAGTGACTGACCCTATTTTAGTAAAAAATAATGATATATAGACCCTGTCTAGCAAACACCTCCACATCTCAGTCTATGGGGTCTATTTATCAAAGCGTTAATCTCAGTGCATTTGCCGGCTTTAATACGCTCGCCAGACATCAATGACGCGGATCTGAATACGATCCCCCTATTTATCAATAAAAGCCATCAAAAACATGCGCGTCAAGTACGGTGCGAAGAGCATCGGACTGTTGTTAACTAACAGTCATCGATGTCGCGGTTATTCAGGTTTTTCCAAACTTTATTTATATAATTTCATTACTGTCCACGAACAAGTACATTTCTCTAAAGATAATCTTTAATTTTTCAACTGTTAATGTCCAATAAATAGCTACATTTATACTTCAACAAACAATATCTCATAGAAAGTTATTTTTATACTTATTTGTTATACAAAAAAAATCTGTTATATGATACTTTCACATAATGAATGTGTATTTGTATTCTAGAAGTCATGATATGCTTTTATCTCATATTTTTTGTATAAATTTGTACATATATCTTTGCACATACTTGTGTGTGTATATATATATATATATGTGTGTGTGTGTGCGTGTTATGTCAGAAATCTTTTTTTTTGTTCTAAACAATGTTGTCTTTCATATCCCTGTGCTTATTTATACCACTATATGTACAGTATATAGTATAAATGTATTATTATTCTTAGCAGGAATAATTGCAAATATATGGGCTGGCATATAAGATGACATTTCTTACTGAAAAAGAAATTCAAGAGAAGGAAGAAATACACTGAAAACAGCATGACAGTAAAAATGTGATTTTAATTTCTGCTGCATCTGAATCATGACAGTTTAATGTTAGGTGGGCTACCCCTTTTAACTATCATCTTAAGATACTATTGAATCAAACATCAATTCGAATTTTAAAATCCTTGCCTAAAATATTACACTGTGTGTCCTAATGTCACCATCAATGTTTATCTTTAATTCTAAATTCACATATACATACTTTCAAAGTATAATTCACTATCAGATAGATTACGAGTTTTGAGCGCTATAGGGAAATTAACGACCGCCACAAAAGCATTATTTCACCTCCCTATAGCGCTGCTATTACATGTTTTGTAAAACGCAGCTTGTACGGGCGATATGGTTGCGTTGAGCTCCATACCTCACCTAAATACAAGCAGTGTTTTGACGTGCTTGTGCACGATTTCCCCATAGACATCAATGGGGAGAGTCGGGAAAAAAAAGCCTAACACCTGCGATCGCGGAAAGAAAGCTCCATAACGCAGCCCCATTGATGTCTATGGGGAAAGAAAAAGTTACACCCTAACATAAAAACCATGTCTAAAAACTCCTAATCTGCTGCCCCTGACATCAATGCCACCTACATAATGTTATTAACCCCTAATCTGCTGCCCCTAACATCGCCGCCACTTAAATAAAATTATTAACACCTAATCTGCCGCTCCCGATATCGCCGCCACCTACATTACAGTTATTAACCTCTAATCTTCCGCCCCCAATGTTGCCGCCACTATACAAAAGTTATTAACCCCTAAACCTCTGGCCTCCCACATCACTAACACTAAATAAATATATTAACCACTAAACCTAACCCTAACCCTAACTTAAAGGGACAGTAAACCTCAAAAATAATGTTATATAATTCTGCACATAGTGCAGAATTATATAACATTATATTATCCTTATCTGTATAAAACGCAATATTCCATTTTAATTTTTTTAAAAAACGTCTGTTTTACAGACCTGCTCTCTGCTCTCTGCTGAGCGGGTCTGTTTTATTCACACAGCGCATCGGGCCAGCTGTATAGTCACAGCCCGGCCCAACCGCGCCATAACACAAAGTGCAGCTCGCTCCTTCTCTGTCTGACTATACAGCTGGCCTGATGCTCTGTGTGAATAAAACAGACCCGCTCAGCAGAGAGCAGAGAGCGGGTCTGTAAAACAGACGTTTTTTTTTTTTAAATTAAAATGGAATATTACGTTTTATACAGATAAGGATAATATAATGTTATATAATTCTGCACTATGTGCAGAATTATATAACATTATTTTTAAGGTTTACTGACACTTTAACCCTAACCCTAAGCATAACCCTAACGTAAGCCTAATTCTAACCCTAACCCCCCTAACTTAAAAATAATTAAAATAAATCTGAATTAAACTTACAATTATTACCTAAATAATTCCTATTTAAAACTAAATACCTGTAAAAAAAAAAACTAAGCTAGCTACAATATAACTGATAGTTATATTGTAGCTATCTTAGGTTTTATTTTTATTTCACAGGTAAGTTTGTATTATTTTTAACTAGATAGACTAGTTAGTAAATAGTTATATTAACTATTTACTAACTACCTAGTTAAAATAAATACAAATTTACCTGTAAAATAAAACCTAACCTGCCTTACACTAAAACCTAACATTACAATAAAATAAAATAAATTAAATTAATAAAATACAATTATCTAAATTACAAAAAAAAATAAACAGTAAATTACACAAAATAAAAACGAATTACTCCTAATCTAATAGCCCTATCAAAATAAAAAGCCCCCCCAAATAAAAAAAACCCTATCCTACACTAAACTGCCAATGGCCCTTAAAAGGGCCTTTTGCGGGGCATTGCCCCAAAGAAATCAGCTAACACCCACCCAACCAAACCCCCTAAATAAACCTAAGCTAACCATTGCCCTGAAAAGGGCATTTGGATGGGCATTGCCCTTAAAAGGGCATTTAGCGGGCAGAAGTCTTCATCCAAATGGGCAGAAGTCTTCATCCAGACGGCATCTTCTATCTTCATTTATCCGCCGCGGAGCGGGTCCATCTTCAAGACATCTGGCGTGGAGCATCCTCTTCTTACGATTGCCGCTGGAAAATGAAGGTTCCCTTTAAGTGACGTCATTCAAGATGGCATTCCTTACATTCCGATTGGCTGATAGAATTCTATCAGCCAATAGGAATTAAAGGGGAAAAAATCCTATTGGCTGTTGCAATCAGCCAATAGGATTGAGCTTTCATCCTTTTGGCTGATTGGAACAGCCAATAGAATGAGAGCTCAATCCTATTGGCTGATTGCAACAGCCAATAGGATTTCCCCCCCCCCTTTAATTCCTATTGGCTGATAGAATTCTATACTAGTTAATAACTATTTACTAACTAGTCTACCTAGTTAAAATAAATACAAACTTACCTGTAAAATAAAAATAAAATCTAAGCTTGCTGCAATATAACTATTAGTTATTTTGTAGCTAGCTTAGGTTTTATTTTATAGTTTATAAGTATTTAGTTTTAAATAGGAATTATTTAGGTAATAATTGTAAATTTTATTTAGATTTATTTTAATTATATTTAAGTTAGGGGGTGTTAGGGTTAGGGTTAGACTTAAGCTTAGGGTTAGGTTTAGGGGTTAATAGGTTTCTTATAGCGGCAGTGTTGGCGGACGGCAGATTAGGGGTTAATAATATTTAAATAGTGTTTGCGATGCATGAGGGCAGCGGTTTAGGTATTATAGTGGCGACAATGTCGGGGAGTGGTGGAATAGGGGTTAATACATTTTTTAAGTGGCGGCGATGTCCGGAGTGGCAGATTAGGGGTTAATATTTTTATTTTATTATTTGCGATGTCGGAGGGCCTCGGTTTAGGGGTTAATAGGTATTTTACGGGTGTTAGTGTACTTTGTGACAGTTTAGTTATGAGTTTTATGGTACAGCTTTGTAGCATAAAACTCATAACTACTGACTTTAGATGGCGGTACAGATCTTGTCATTTTAGGCTGTACCGCTTACTTTTTGGCCTCACAGCAAAACTCGTAATGCCGGCACTATGGGAGTTCCATTGATACTTTTTTAAAAGTGCGGTACTGACGTTGCGTGACGGCCAAAAAGGTGTGCGGTACACCTATTCTGACAAGACTTGTAATAGCGGCATTATGGAAAAAGCATCGTTATGAAGCATAACGATGCTTTTACACTCATAGCGCAAAAATCGTAATCTAGCTGAATGTAACAAATGGCACTTACAAGTTCTGATGAATGATCAATGATCAATTACACAAGTATCGAGCAATTTGATTCGTTAGTGATAGTTTAAAATGTATATTTCAATCAGATTGGCTGATGTCATAAATCATGTGATTATGCATATTCCAATCAAAAGTGGTTGAAAATTCACTATAGTGTGTGTTGTTTAGGAGATTGCGTCATAATTGGTACGAAAAGTGTTGAGTCAAAATTGGTGCGAATTGGAGAGTGGGACCTGTATTACATGGCTTAAACATGGGGATCATAGATTTTTCACAAAAAATTAAAAGGTAGTTAGCTATATTATGTTGTGTATTTATTTCATTTTTATCTCTATATCTATTAGTGCGACAAGTTTGGGGCAAAACTTTTCAACAAATTTGTAGAAATAATATTGTCCCCGTGCTTTGTAATGAGAGACAAATTTGTAGCATAATCTATAAATTGTAGTGTATTTTTTCCTTATATCTATTAGTGCACCAAATGTGGAGAAATAATATTGTTTGATTTAGAAAGGGTATACAATTTTAATTTTAATTTTCATTAAGTGTGGTTTCTGTGTGGGTTTAGACCCACTTGTCATACAATAAAACCACCTTTCTGAAAGTAAATTTCTACAAGTGTTTTTTTCAAAAAGAGTGCTGAATTCCCAGTCTTTGGTGAATGCCACTATTATGTGTCATTCTTCTCTTCTTATTATTGTGCAATATAATAATTAAATGGGTCTGCACCAATAGTATATACTATTTATAAATTAGCAGTGACGTGCGGTGACGTCAGAGGCTGGTGAGGCAGTGGCTAGGATACGCCTTCATTCTTTAGATATCCTTTGTTGAAGAAATAGCAATGCACATGCGTGAGCTACTCACATGAGGTATCTATGTGCAGCCACCAATCAGCAGCTACTGAGCATATTTAGATATGATTTTCAACAAAGGATGTCAAAAGAATGAAGAAAATGAGATATTAGATGTAAATTGGAAAGTTATTTAAAATTGCATATGGGTTTCATATGGGTTTCATGTCTCTTTAAATGGTGTCTTGGAAAACTGGTCAATTTAGTAAACATCTGATTTTAGTCTAAAAGGATTGTAACAGAAACTCTTGCCAGATAACACAATGCTTGCTCTAATTATGAGATCTAGAAATCCATGACCATTAAAATATGTTTAAAACATACTTTTTACTTAAATGCTGAAAATTATGCTTATAGATTCTTTAATTATTCAGTAAATATAAAAATGTCTTGATCCAGTGGCGGCTGGTGAAATTTAAAGATGGTGGGGCACTTGACCCCACCCCTTTAAATAAAGCCACACCATCAGATGGCACTACCAATTCATTAATTAAATAAAAGGTAGACAGAAACACAGAAAAGCACTCGGGGGGAGAGGGAGAGAGAGGCGGGGGGATAGAGACACAGAGGGTTAGAGAGAAAGAGAGAGACACAATCACACACAGAGAGTTAGAGAGAGAGAGAAAAAGAGAGAGACACACACAATCACACACAGAGGGTTAGAGAGAGAGAAAGAGAGACACAATCACACACAGAGGGTTAGAGAGAGAGAAATAAAGAGAGAGAGAGACACAATCACACACAGAGGGTTAGAGAGAGAGAAAGAGAGACACAATCACACACAGAGGGTTAGAGAGAGAGAAATAGAGAGAGAGACACAATCATACAGAGAGGGTTAGAGAGAGAGAGAAAGAGAGAGAGAGACACAATCACACACAGAGGTTTAGAGAGAGAAAGAGAGAGAGACACAATCATACACAGAGGGTTAGAGAGAGAGAGACACAATCACACACAGAGGGTTAGAGAGAGAGAGAAAGAGAGACACAATCACACACAGAGGGTTACAGAGAGAGAAAGAGAGAGACACAATCACACACAGAGGGTTAGAGAGAGAAAGAGAGAGAGACACAATCGCACAGAGGGTTAGAGAGAGAAAGAGAGAGACACAATCACACACAGAGGGTTAGAGAGAGAACGATAGAGAGAGACACAATCACACACAGAGGGTTAGAGAGAGAGAGAGAGAGACACACAATCACACACAGAGGGTTAGAGAGATAGAAAGAGAGAGAGACAATCACACACAGAGGGTTAGAGAGAGATAGAGAGAAACACAATCACACACAGAGGGTTAGAGAGATAGAGAAAGAGAGAGAGACACAATCACACACAGAGGTTTAGAGAGAGAAAGAAAGAGAGAGAGACACAATCACACACAGAGGGTTAGAGAGAGAGACACAATCACACACAGAGGGTTAGAGAGAGAAAGAGAGAGAGACACAATCACACACAGAGGGTTAGAGAAAGAGAGAGAAAGATAGACACAATCACACACAGAGGGTTAGAGAAAGAGAGAGAGACACAATCATACACAGAGGGTTAGAGAGAGAGAAAGAAAGAGAGAGACACAATCATACACAGAGGGTTAGAGAGAAAGAAAGAGAAAGAAAGAGAGACAATAACACACAGAGGGTTAGAGAGAGAGAGAAAGAAAGAGAGACACAATCACACACAGAGGGTTAGAGAAAGAGAGAGAGACACACAATCACACACAGAGGTTTAGAGAAAGAGAGAGAGACACAATCACACACAGAGGGTTAGAGAGAGAGAAAGAGAGAGAGACACAATCACACACAGGGTTAGAGAGAGAGAGAGAAAGAGAGACACAATCACACACAGAGGGTTAGAGAGAGAGACACAATCACACACAGAGGGTTAGAGAGAGAGACACAATCACACACAGAGGGTTAGAGAGACACATAAGGGATGAAAGAGTCAGAGGGGGTAGGAAGAGAGACAGAGAGAGAAAGAGACCATGGGGGAGAACAACACATAAGGACACACACACACAAGGGGGGGGAGAGGGACCACTGCATTTTTAAGTAATAAAACAGCAGAGCTACAGAGAGTTCAGACTATAAACTAGGGTGAAGTACAGAGGCAAGCTGCTAAGGCGTAAATTTTAAGTAAACAAAATACAAAAACTATCCTTAAACTGCTGTAAATGAGTAAAAAAAAAACCACTAAACCACATTCATTAAATTATCATTTTCACTAACAGAATCCCTTTCAGTAAAATCTTACTTTAATAAGAGGTGGCTAAAACACTGCTCTCTCTGCCTCTCTTCCTGCTCTGTAAGGATTCAGGAAATGACAGTGGCACATTCCACTGCACTTAGAGGGGAAGAACAGAACTCTCTTTTTCACTTTAGCAAAGCTAGCAGGTTCACAGGACAGCAACAAAATATTTGAAAGTTGTTTTTTTCCGTTTTTGTTTTATTTTATATGATTTAACATCCAACCCCAACCCTAAGTTCCACTTACTAATGCCTCTCACTGGATTGGTTCAGCCCAAATAGGACTGCCTCAAATAAGCAGTTAATGGGCCATGCAATGATCTTAACCACTTTCATCCAGTAGGTGGCGCAGCATATTGTGTAATGGTGGGCAGACCTGCTTGTGCCTCTCCATTGCACAACATGTAGCTGTGAAAAAAAATTACAATATATATTTTTTTTTAAAAGCCAATAAAAAAATATATATATTTTTGCCCATATGAGAGGTGAAGCACTGCCTCACCTGCCTCTAGTGACTGCACATCACTGTAAATTAGTGAGTTTGTTCTTTCAAACTTGCAAAAGAAGTGGCTGAGCAATCTCTACACTTCAACACTTGAACATATGCTATTTTTTCCATCCACACCTATTTTATTGAGTTTACAATTTTAATAGAGTTTCTAATTTACTTTTATTATGTAATATACTTCATTCTTTTGGAGCATCAAACATAAGCTTTCTGTGTTTTCAGACTCCTATTGACTTCTATGGCATCCGCGACCTGAAGGGTGGCGGATTGAAAACTAGGTACGCTGCATCGTAAAAGATGCAAATGTACCTGTTAAATGTTTGATACATTTGGAAAAGGTTCAAAAAGAGTAGAATCTGAATTCTAAACATCTGCAATGACGCAAGCATTGATCTGAGTCGGATTGAGATCGCGGGATTGTATATTACGTCACAAATTTCAACATTTGCCGATCTTGATGCTTTGATAACTACGGCAGATCAATCTCGCAACAAATACGACGCGGAATTCAATCGTATTTTCAGTTGACGCTTTGATAAATAGACCCCCTTGACTGAAGCGCTTAACTGCCCCCTCGAAGAGAAAACGGATTACAGATGCGCTTGCCGGGTTCTAGAGAAAAACATCCTCTCAGACTGGAAGTGTGACTGCTTTCTTGCAGCGTCTGCACCAACTAACCCGGAACGGCCAGGGGTCATGTGACCGGCTTCTCAGAAGCCACGCCACAAGTGTAAAGGCGCGCTTCTAGCTGGAAGAGAAGGGGCCAAAATTAAACCGTTTCCTGTAGCACTCAGCTATAGGAACTGTTAAGTAAACACAAGCCCCCTTATCTTTAGAGCTAAGTTCCTAAAACCGGAACAAAGCATAAATAAAGTGTCTGATGTTCAGCCAAAAATAAAGTTAACCCTTCAAAGAGTGTAACTTCTGTCCCTCAAACATGTAAAAGTGCCTGCTACTGCCAAATTAACCCGTTCCAAAGGGATCCAGCCCCACAAATTATTGCAGGCTTAAAGGTTTACCCTCTCAGTGCCAGTCTCCTCCAGAAGACAAAAAAGGCACTTACCTGCATCTAGCCATCCAGCAGGAGGACAGCCTACCTAGTATGAGAGGAAGCCACTCCTCACAGAGATCTGTAGAGAAAAGAAAGATCAGAGCAAATCTGCTCTGGCTTTCTATTTTAGGGCAGCAACAATGTTAGGAAATTGCAGCAAGACCCACCTCACAAGTTCCTAACTGCTTTAAAGCCACCACTACTCTACTGAAGAGATTACTGTGGACTACAGCTATATCCAGAACACAGGAAAGATCAGAGCAAACCTACTCTGGCTTTCAAAATAATAAAATCTTGATTGTAGCGAAGAATCCAATTTTCTTCAGACACCAAAAACTTCACCTCCTCCACTGACAGAGGCAAAGAGAATGACTAGGGTTTGTGGGAAGGGGAGTGATACTTAACAGTTTGACTGTGGTGTTCTTTGCCTCCTCCTGCTGGCCAGGAGTGATATTCCCAACAGTAATTAAGGACGTTGTGGACTCACCATATCTTAGGAAAGAAATCTACTACTCATTTGAAGTTCAGACTAAGGGGTAGATTTATCAAGCAGCGGATGCTGCTATCTTCGCCTCTAAGAAGCAGCAGTTGTAAGACCGCTGCTCCTTAACTGCAATTATCGAGATCAGATACGATTGGGATGATTGACACCCCTGATGTGCCCGCAAATGTGCAGGGGGCGGCATTGCACAAGTATTTCACTAGAAATGCTTGTGAAATGTTAAATGTTAGCGATGCAGAGCGGACATGATTTGCTACAGTGAATCATGCCTGGCTGGCATTTAATATATTGACCCCATAGTGCTATTGCATTGTCTATTTATCATGCATTTATTGATTATGCAAATCTACTGTTTTTACTGCTCCTTTAAGAATTACAACAGGGGCTTTATATTAGTAGCAAGATTTCTATGAGATTATTTTAAGCCCAGGCCTTTTATGAGTAGTAACTGTTAATTATTGTTTAGTAATGATTGGCTGTATTCTATTGGATTCTTCTGCCTTCTATTGAGACTCAACCTTTGCAAAAACAATGCAATATTATTAAAACAAAGAAGTTTTAAAGATTAAAGGGCTATTATAGTACTAAAATGACATGCTTTAATTGGTTAGAGACTAGAGTATGTAATTTTATCAGTAGTGATGATGCAATGCTTTGGGCTAGATTATAAATGTAGCGCTATGTATCGCTTTTATGAAACCGATATTAGCGCTCCACTTTGCAATACCAGCGCATTATAATGTGTGCTGGTATTTCATGTTACCCGCAATGTGAACGTGAGCTCACGAGAGTGCGCTTCCATAGGCTCCTATGGGAGCCTCGTTCTGATGCCCTCACACTCGCACCAGCAAAGGGGGTAAGTCGTGCAGCGATGGCAGCAATCAAATATATATGTATATGCTGATATACTTATATATTTAATAATGCATTTGTCATTGTCACTGTACATTCAGTAGATATCTCGTAATTGAAATTCTCGCCACTGAAAAGCTGGCAAGACTGATATGGCTGAAAAGGTGCATTTAATGGAGGACACAAAACAAATATCTAGATACAGTATATAAAGACTAAGAGGGCCCCTCTATTATAAAACGTCAATGCAACTTGATATGAGAGTCCAGAGATATGGGGGTAGATTTATTATGCTGTGGATGCAGCTGTTTCCGCGCAAACCTTCAGGCTCGCCGGAAACAAAAGTTAAGAAGCAACGGTCGTAAGCAACTAATCCGCCACCTTTGAGGATACAATCGGGATGATTGACACCCCCTGCCCGATTGGCCGCAAATGTACAGGAGGCGGCATTGCACAAGCATTTCACCAGAAATGGTTGTGTAATGTTACATGCCGACAGCGTATGCTGTCGGCATTTAGCGATGTCGGGCGAATATGATCCGCTACAGCGGATCATGTCCGACCGACATATGATAAATCTACCCCATAGTCCAGTCCTGACAGGGAGAAAAAAGAGCAAGAGACACAGGGATTCCTATGTTTTTCTCCCAACGGGAGACAGCTTTTCTTATCCACGTATATGGAACCTGTGTAACAAAGCATAAAGATAAGGTGCTTCCTTTTGTATACAAACACACACAAGCACACATGTTCACAAGAAAACACACAAGCACACACATTCACATACACACAAACACTCGCAAGCACACACATAATCGCACACTCAAGCACACACATAAGCGCACACACTCAAGCACACGTGCACACACATTCACATGCACACAAACACACACAAGCACACGCATAATCGCACACTCAAGCACACACATAAGCGCACACACTCAAGCACACGTGCACACACATTCACATGCACACAAACACACACAAGCACACACATAAGCGCACACAAAAAAGCATACAACTATGCAAACACAGAAGCACACACAAACACAGAGATGCACACATATAAGCGCACACAAACACACACATAAGCGCACACACTCAAGAACACAAGCATACAAACACACATAAGCACACACACACATGCACACGTACACTCACAAAAGCGCATGCACACAAACACACAGAAGCGCACACACACATGCACAAGCACACACATAAGCGCACAGACCCACAGAAGCACACACATAAGCGCACACACACGCACGCACACAAACACACACAGAAGCACATGCACATAAACACACAGAAGCGCAAGACACATGGAAAAACACACACATAAGCGCACAAACACACAGAAGCACACACACATGCACACAAACACACAGATGCGCATACAAAAACACATAAGTGCACACAAACACACAGAAACGCACACACACATGCACAAGCACACACACAAACACACAGAAGCACACACACTCAAGAACACAAACACACAGAAGTACACGCATAAGCGCACACACTCAAGCACACAAAAACACAGAAGTGCACACACTGAAGCACACAAACAGAAGCGCACACACTCGTGCACACAAACACAGAGAAGCACTTACATGCACAAGCACACAAACACACAGAAACACACACAGAAGTGCACACAAACATGCACAAGCACACACACAAACACACACAAGCACACACACTAAAGCACACAAACACATAGAAGTAGACTCATAAGCGCCCAAACTCAAGCACACAAACATACAGAATCGCAAACACACAAGCACACAAACACATAGGCCCATATTTATCAAGCTCCGTACGGAGCTTGAAGGGCCCTGTTTCTGGCGAGTCTTCAGGCTCGCCAGAAATACAAGTTATGAAGCATCGGTCTAAAGACCGCTGCTCCATAACCCTGTCCGCGTGCTCTGAGCAGGCGGACAGGAATTGCCGGAAATCAACCCGATCGAATACGATCGGGTTGATTGACACCTCCCTGCTGGCGGCCGATTGGCCGTGAGTCAGCAGGGAGCGGCGTTGCACCAGGAGCTCTTGTGAGCTGCTGGTGCAATGTTAAATGCAGAGAGCGTATTGCTCTCCGCATTTAGCGAGGTCTTGCGGACCTGACCCGCACTTTCAGATCAGGTCCGCAAGACCTTTGATAAATTGGGGCCATAGAAGTGCACACACTCAAGCAAACAGAAGCATATACATAAGCGCACACTCAAGCACACAAACACACAGAAGCATTCATATGCACAAGCACACAAACACACAGAAGCACACACACACATGCACAAGCACACACACAAACATACAGAAGTGCACACACACACACACACAAGCACACACACAGAAGCACACACATGCACAAGTACACAAACACACACAAGCGCACACATGCACAAGCACACAGAAGTACATAAACACACAAAAGCACTCACATGCGCAAGCACACAAGCACACAGAAGCACACACATGCACAAGCACACATACAAACACACAGAAGCACAGACATGCGCAAGCACACAAACACACAGAAGCACTCATATGCGCAAGCACACAAACACACAGAAGCGCACACATGCACAAGCACACATACAAACACACAGAAGCACAGACATGCGCAAGCACACAAACACACAGAAGCACTCATATGCGCAAGCACACAAACACACAGAAGCGCACACATGCACAAGCACACACACAAACACACAGAAACACACACATGCGCAAGCACACAAACACACAGAAGCGCTCACATGCGCAAGCACACAAACACACAGAAGCACTCAGATGCGCAAGCACACAAACACACAGAAGCACTCACATGCGCAAGCACACAAACACACAGAAGCACACACATGCGCAAGCACACAAACACACAGAAGCACTCACATGCGCAAGCACACAAACACACAGAAGCACACACATGCGTAAGCACACAAACACACAGAAGCACACAAACACACAGAAGCACACACATGCGTAAGCACACAAACACACAGAAGCACACAAACACACAGAAGCACACACATGCGTAAGCACACAAACACACAGAAGCACACACATGTGTAAGCACACAAACACACAGAAGCACACACATGCGTAAGCACACAAACACACAGAAGCACACAAACACACAGAAGCACACACATGCGCAAGCACACAAACACACAGAAGCACTCACATGCGTAAGCACACAAACACACAGAAGCACACAAACACACAGAAGCACACACATGCGCAAGCACACAAACACACAGAAGCACTCACATGCGTAAGCACACAAACACACAGAAGCACACAAACACACAGAAGCACACACATGCGTAAGCACACAAACACACAGAAGCATACAAACACACAGAAGCACACACATGCGTAAGCACACAAACACACAGAAGCACACACATGCGTAAGCACACAAACACACAGAAGCACACACATGAGTAAGCACACAAACACACAGAAGCACACACATGCGTAAGCACACAAACACACAGAAGCACACAAACACATGCGTAAGCACACAAACACACAGAAGCACACACATGCGTAAGCACACAAACATACAGAACCACACAAACACACAGAAGCACACACATGCGTAAGCACACAAACACACAGAAGCATACAAACACACAGAAGCACACACATGCGTAAGCACACAAACACACAGAAGCACACAGATGCGTAAGCACACAAACACACAGAAGCACACACATGAGTAAGCACACAAACACACAGAAGCACACACATGCGTAAGCACACAAACACACAGAAGCACACAAACACACAGAAGCACACACATGCGTAAGCACACAAACACACAGAAGCACACAAACACACAGAAGCACACAAACACACAGAAGCACACACATGCGTAAGCACACAAACACACAGAAGCACACACATGCGTAAGCACACAAACACGCAGAAGCATACAAACACACAGAAGCACACACATGCATAAGCACACAAACACACAGAAGCACACACATGCGTAAGCACACAAACACACAGAAGCACACAAACACACAGAAGCACACACATGCGTAAGCATACAAACACACAGAAGCACACAAACACACAGAAGCACACACATGCATAAGCACACAAACACACAGAAGCACACACATGCATAAGCACACAAACACACAGAAGCACACAAACACACAGAAGCACACACATGCGTAAGCACACAAACACACAGAAGCATACAAACACACAGAAGCACACACATGCACAAGCACACAAACACACAGAAGCACACACATGCGTAAGCACACAAACACACAGAAGCACACACATGCGTACGCACACAAACACACAGAAGCACACACATGCGTAAGCACACAAACACACAGAAGCACACAAACACACAGAAGCACACACATGCGTAAGCACACAAACACACAGAAGCAGACAAACACACAGAAGCAGACAAACACACAGAAGCACACACATGCGTAAGCACACAAACACACAGAAGCACACACATGCGTAAGCACACAAACACACAGAAGCACACAAACACACAGAAGCACACACATGCGTAAGCACACAAACACACAGAAGCACACACATGCATAAGCACACAAACACACAGAAGCACACACATGCGTAAGCACACAAACACACAGAAGCACACAAACACACAGAAGCACACACATGCGTAAGCACACAAACACACAGAAGCACACACATGCGTAAGCACACAAACACACAGAAGCACACACATGCGTAAGCACACAAACACACAGAAGCACACAAACACACAGAAGCACACACATGCGTAAGCACACAAACACACAGAAGCACACACATGCGTAAGCACACAAACACACAGAAGCACACAAACACACAGAAGCACACACATGCGTAAGCACAAAAACACACAGAAGCACACACATGCGTAAGCACACAAACACACAGAAGCACACAAACACACAGAAGCACACAAACACACAGAAGCACACACATGCGTAAGCACACAAACACACATAAGCACACACATGCGTAAGCACACAAACACACAGAAGCACACACATGCGTAAGCACACAAACACACAGAAGCACACAAACACACAGAAGCACACACATGCGTAAGCACACAAACACACAGAAGCACACACATGCGTAAGCACACAAACACACAGAAGCACACAAACACACAGAAGCACACAAACACACAGAAGCACACACATGCGTAAGCACACAAACACACAGAAGCATACAAACACACAGAAGCACACACATGCGTAAGCACACAAACACACAGAAGCACACAAACACACAGAAGCACACACATGCGTAAGCACACAAACACACAGAAGCACACACATGCATAAGCACACAAACACACAGAAGCACACACATGCGTAAGCACACAAACACACAGAAGCACACAAACACACAGAAGCACACACATGCGTAAGCACACAAACACACAGAAGCACACACATGCGTAAGCACACAAACACACAGAAGCACACACATGCGTAAGCACACAAACACACAGAAGCACACAAACACACAGAAGCACACACATGCGTAAGCACACAAACACACAGAAGCACACACATGCGTAAGCACACAAACACACAGAAGCACACAAACACACAGAAGCACACACATGCGTAAGCACAAAAACACACAGAAGCACACACATGCGTAAGCACACAAACACACAGAAGCACACAAACACACAGAAGCACACAAACACACAGAAGCACACACATGCGTAAGCACACAAACACACATAAGCACACACATGCGTAAGCACACAAACACACAGAAGCACACACATGCGTAAGCACACAAACACACAGAAGCACACAAACACACAGAAGCACACACATGCGTAAGCACACAAACACACAGAAGCACACACATGCGTAAGCACACAAACACACAGAAGCACACAAACACACAGAAGCACACAAACACACAGAAGCACACACATGCGTAAGCACACAAACACACAGAAGCATACAAACACACAGAAGCACACACATGCGTAAGCACACAAACACACAGAAGCACACACATGTGTAAGCACACAAACAGACAGAAGCACACACATGCGTAAGCACACAAACACACAGAAGCATACAAACACACAGAAGCACACACATGCGTAAGCACACAAACACACAGAAGCATACAAACACACAGAAGCACACACATGCGTAAGCACACAAACACACAGAAGCACACACATGCGTAAGCACACAAACACACAGAAGCACACACATGCGTAAGCACACAAACACACAGAAGCATACAAACACACAGAAGCACACACATGCGTAAGCACACAAACACACAGAAGCACACACATGCGTAAGCACACAAACACACAGAAGCACACAAACACACAGAAGCACACAAACACACAGAAGCACACACATGAGTAAGCACACAAACACACAGAAGCACACACATGCGTAAGCACACAAACACACAGAAGCACACACATGCGTAAGCACACAAACACACAGAAGCATACAAACACACAGAAGCACACACATGCGTAAGCACACAAACACACAGAAGCATACAAACACACAGAAGCACACACATGCGTAAGCACACAAACACACAGAAGCACACAAACACACAGAAGCACACACATGCGTAAGCACACAAACACACAGAAGCACACAAACACACAGAAGCACACACATGCGTAAGCACACAAACACACAGAAGCATACAAACACACAGAAGCACACACATGCGTAAGCACACAAACACACAGAAGCACACACATGCGTAAGCACACAAACACACAGAAGCACACACATGCGTAAGCACACAAACACACAGAAGCATACAAACACACAGAAGCACACACATGCGTAAGCACACAAACACACAGAGGCAAACAAACACACAGAAGCACACACATACGTAAGCACACAAACACACAGAAGCATACAAACACACAGAAGCACACACATGCGTAAGCACACAAACACACAGAAGCACACACATGCGTAAGTACACAAACACACAGAAGCACACACATGCGTAAGCACACAAACACACAGAAGCATACAAACAGACAGAAGCACACACATGCGTAAGCACACAAACACACAGAAGCATACAAACACACAGAAGCACACACATGCGTAAGCACACAAACACACAGAAGCACACACATGCGTAAGCACACAAACACACAGAAGCACACACATGCATAAGCACACAAACACACAGAAGCATACAAACACACAGAAGCACACACATGCGTAAGCACACAAACACACAGAAGCACACAAACACACAAAAGCACACACATGCGTAAGCACACAAACACACAGAAGCACACACATGCGTAAGCACACAAACACACAGAAGCACACAAACACACAGAAGCACACACATGCGTAAGCACACAAACACACAGAAGCACTCACATGCGTAAGCACACAAACACACAGAAGCACACACATGCGTAAGCACACAAACACACAGAAGCATACAAACACACAGAAGCACACACATGCGTAAGCACACAAACACACAGAAGCACACAAACACACAAAAGCACACACATGCGTAAGCACACAAACACACAGAAGCACACACATGCGTAAGCACACAAACACACAGAAGCACACAAACACACAGAAGCACACACATGCGTAAGCACACAAACACACAGAAGCACACAAACACACAGAAGCACACACATGCGTAAGCACACAAACACACAGAAGCATACAAACAAGCACGCACACACAGAGTCAGAAGCACACACCCCTAAGCACACACTCGAATACACAAATACAAGCACTTACAAACACAAATATTATTGTGAGGCCCCCTGTTTAGTCTCTCTGGGGCCACCCAGGATGCAGAGCTCTGTTTCAGGTAATACAATCTTTTCTATGATTTTATTCCTGTGAATGAAGACTTGATCATTCCTCTGTGGCTTATCGCAGTACATTGCTTTGTTTGCTCTCCCATACAATATGAGTCTGTTTTAGACCTGAGCGCTGGAAGCTCTTAGGCATGTAAAGAATTTTTGGAGTGCTTTGCCTTGCGTGAGTTTTTTTTGTCATATTTTACTTATACATCTAGCCAGTAGTGATTGAGCTAAGTGTATACAATGTGTTTACAGTAGGCGTTAAAGAACGATGGAAAAACATTAAATCATTGATCCATTACAGCTGTTGTGATAGTTTTGTAACATGGACATTTGATACAAAGCTTTTCTCGGACGTAATCCGTTTTTATGAGGGTTACGGGAGACGTGAACATAATCTTTAGTCTATCTTTATAATACAGGTGACAAGGTCTTGGTCCCTCAATAGCCTATATTTGTGTGTGTTTTACTGGAAGCAGCACTCTAAATAACTGAGCACCGTATAGCTGACCTCTTGCTAATGCAATAACGCAGCCAGGTGTTTGGAGCTGCACATGTGAAAAATGAGTCTCCAATGACATTTGACAAAACAAAGCCAAACCACATAAATGCCCCAATTAGGAAAGAAGGTTATATGGATTAAAAAAGGTTTTTATTTTTATATATATATATATATATATATATATATATATATATATATATATATATATATATACACACAACACACAGAAGAAGTCTAGCTTATCTAATCACCCTAGACATATACAAAACACAGAAGGGGACTGCACTCTCAGACTGGATTGGGTACACATCCTATGACCCTGCAACATGCCCACCCTGGGTGCTCAATAGCACTCACAGGCAGCTGTACCATTTCCAGAGTCCCAGGCAGTTAACCCCAGGCAAAACTAAAATTATATATATAGAGATAGATAGATGATAGATAGATAGATAGATAGATAGATTATAGATAGATAGATATATTCCTGTGTTGAGAAAAAAAAAACTTCTTTCTTTTTAGACTTCTTGGGCATCAGGTTTTCCCTGAACAGAGAGTTGTGCATAAACTTCAGTTTCCTGTTAGTTTAAATGTAAACAGTTTTATACAAAATACTTTTTCTGCTGTCAAGTAACTGCATGTACAATCCCTGTAAAGGGGTTAAACACATGGTTAAATTAGCTTCAGAGCCAGCCATGCATTACTGGGATTTACTGAACACATCTGATGAGCCAATGAGAAGAAGCATATGGGTGTAGTTAGCCATCCCTAGCAAGCTCCCAGTAGTGTATTGCAGCTGGGGAACCTACCTAGGTATGCTTTCCATAAAAGGAAAACATTTTGAGGTACACAGTAGTAAGGGGAAAATACATTTAGCTGTGAAATACAATAAGTGAAAAACAGCCAGGCATCTGGATTGTACACAAGTATAGGAACATTTTCACAAAACCCATAATGAAAAAAGTGCTTCTGAGAAACTATGGCAATGGCTGATTGTGATTATGGTGACACTGAGAGGAGCTGAGCAGTGGCTGTTACCGCACTGGTAATGGCAATTGGGACTAGGGTTGCCACATCGGCCATGTTTTCCTGGTCACTTATGAGTTACACATGCTGCAGGGTGTGCAGAGGGGAACATGCACTGAGCCCCTGAACTGCAGACGAATAGTGACCGTGTATAGCACTATTCATGTTCCTCCCTGCACACCCTGCAGCATGTGTAACTCATAAGTGTTCAGGAAAACATGGCCGATGTGGCAACCGTAACTGGGACCGACAACTGAATGTTATAATATTACATTGAAAAGTCTCTTAAACCTGCATGCTCTGAGTTATTAAAGTTGTATCATGTTCTTGTAATACTTTTGTTTCTTTCCACTGAATTTCACTGATGTTTAATACATTTAATCATAATGTTTTATTGAATATCTTATAATTACTCATAACCATTAGAATACAATATCTTGTACTGATAACAAGGTACTGACAGGTTTTTCTTCCCTAACTGGATTTAATCAACATTGTTTTGTTTTTTAAAATATTGAACAAACTATTACATTGTCAAATTAGCTAGTTCGAATTTTTTTTTAAGGGACATATATCAATAAGATTTTGTGATGTACTGGAGCATTTAATCACTGCTCTCTTGCTTGCTTCCTAAAAAGAAATATACCGCTGGTAATTGGTGGCTACACAGATATGTCTCCCCTGATTGGCTCAGTGTCCAGATTTATTTCCAGACCTGTAGTGCATTGCTGGTTTTGTGCTGAATTTAACTAGGTGTTTAACAAATAGTTCTATGGAAGCAATATAATAATAAAAATAATAATAAAGAAAAAGAGCTTCAAGCTCGGGTTTGTTTTATCTCGAGCTGTTAGCTCTGCTTCTGAGTCAAGATTATTACTCCAGTACAGTGAAGGAGGTTAAATTAGGTTCCATCCATATATATATGTGTGTGTATATATGTGTATGTATTACAATTAAGTTGTTGGACAGATGTACACCAATAATTTAGCTAATATCCCCACCTATCCTGAAAATTTTAGTACTTATGAAACCCAATTTTTTTTTCTTTCTTGAGTCAGATAGGGCATGTGGTTTTAAACATC
The DNA here is from genome assembly GCF_027579735.1 of Bombina bombina. Classification (NCBI taxonomy): domain Eukaryota; kingdom Metazoa; phylum Chordata; class Amphibia; order Anura; family Bombinatoridae; genus Bombina; species Bombina bombina. The sequence goes on along the minus strand of NC_069500.1, from coordinate 66,835,709 downwards.
TTTCCAATTAACTTCTTTTATCTAATTTGTTTTGTTCTCTTCATATACTTTATTGAAAAGGATACCTAGGTAGACTTAGGAGCTGCTGATTGGTAGCTGCACATATATATGCCTCATATTATTGACTCACCTGATGTGTTCAGATGAGCTCCCAGTAGTGCAATGCTGCTTATTCAATTAAGGATACCCAGAGAATGAAGCAAATTAAATAACAGAAGTAAATAGCAAAATTGTTTTAATCTTATTCTCTATCTCAATCATGAAAGAACATTTTGGGTTTCATGTCTGGTTATAGAAAATTGATGTGACTTCCGTTTGTGGGAGGTGCTTGGAGGGACGCATGCAACTAGCGTCCTGAGTGAACCATCGGCGCACAGGCACCCCTACGCTGTTCCACGGCCGCTGTGGCGTGTACGCTCTGGCCAACAGACTGAGCCCGGACTTGAGGGGACTCACCTCAAGACGTGGTGCGCTGTCTGGATAGCGGGAAGTCCGTAAGGAGCCGAGAGACTCGCCGGCACGAGTCACAGTCGGTGCGAGCAGACCCATTAAGCTTGAGTCTACGTTGACGATCTCCCAGGACCCCAGGGTCTAAAGAAAAATCAGGTGGGCTGATATAACCCTATTCGACAAATTTATAGACCTGGGATAGGAGACAAAGACAGAAAGGAGCCGACACTATCTTTTAATGCACGGATCTAATGGAGCCACTGAAGGAGTTTATGCTCAGATGGCGTATGCAAAGTCTGGCTAAAGATTCACCTATACCTCCCAGAACCCCGGGGTCAAGTGAAGCTTGCAAAAGATAACATCCTACAGCTGTCCCGGTTCATACCATTCGCACTTGGTCTCTGACACGACTGCTTGCCCCGGGATAGGAGGCGAGAGGAAGCCTTACAACTATCGATGTACACAGGTGGCTACATAGTAGCAAAAGAAAAGTATCACAGGTCTATTGAAAAAGAAAGAAGGATTTAAAAGATAAGTTATAACTTTATTTCTCTATGACTCTTTCCTTGTTTACTCTCTCTGCCCTATAAGTCCACTTGTTTAAACTGCATCTTATCCTCTTAATTTGCCGAAACTGTTGAGGCATTGAGCTGCTGAATAAGTGAGGTACTAAGAAGGCCTTGCTGGGAACTTGGGAAATCTGGTACTAATAGGGCAGTATTACCCCTCAGTGATTGGGCCTGATTAAAGAAATGAACAACCGCTAGAAAAACAACTGACGCTTGTATTGGTTGCTGGGAAGTCCCAGTTAAAGGACTTTTATCACTTTGCTTATTTGAACGGAACACACTGGAACTTTCAAAACTGATAACAGTCATATATAGCTGTTCTAGTTTTCTGGAACAGCAATATTTAAGATTACAGCGCTAATTTTTTGTTTGATGCTAATTAAACTAAATGTTGTTCAGCTGCAAATCAGTGTTAAGGGTAGCTGAAGTGCAGTAGGAGACTTGCTTTGTTTTATATGTTGTTTACATTTATACATCAAAATTTCTAGGGTAAACACTGATATATCTATTTGTAAGCAGGGGCAGAGGTACTCTTTGGCTTAGATACTTAGCTATTAAAGGCCATCAGATTATTTTGATAATTTGCACCCCTATGATTTCTCTGTAAAGCACCCTGGCGGATTATAAATATAGCTGCTTAAACAACTGTAGATTCTCTATGAAATTAGTTTAAAATTAATAATTCAAGGAGAAACTGATCTATAATATGTGAAGGTGAAGACTGATTTGGTTATGTGATTTGTTATGTGACATAGGATAAGATGATATCTGTTATATGATATAGGATAATGTAAAGTCTCCAGGCGAGACTCCTAGCTGCTAGGACAATCACTGTCTGGGTTTCTTATAAAGTGAAAAGCATATTTAAGGTATATGAATATTTGAGGGGCATACTATTGCACACTGTCCAGCACACTGTATTTCTAACCACTAAAGAGGTATCACTGACCTTACATAGTTCGGCAAGATTTTTTAGGATTGGCCGAAAACACACTCACACGAGACATAAAAAGTAATATTACACATTGTTTTTTGCCAAGGTTTGGCAGTTCACTTCTTAGAAGATAGTAGATATTCACTTGCTACATTTTTTCAGTACACGACTTACATAATGCGGCAAGTTTTCTAGGATTGGCCGAATACACTCCCACACGAGATATAAAAAGTAATATCACACTTTTTTTTTTTTTTTTTTTGTGCTTTTTGAGATTTGCCAAGGTCTGGCAGTCCACTTTTTTGGAAGATAGTGGAGATTCACCTATTACACCCTTAAAGAGTTATTTAAGTACATGCTGCCACTACAGTCTTTATTACTCTCTCTCATACTAATCTCTCTTTTATGGACAAATTCTTAGGAATTAGTAGAACTGATATAGGCACAATGCCACCCAAAACAAAAGATAGGAAACCCAGGTCAAGTATAGGAAGCTTAGAATCAGCTACAATAGATATTACACCAACCTCCAACACTATCATAGACACTAATATCCTAGTAAAACAAATCTCTGATCTCTTCCTACCACAATTTGGAGAAGTTAAGACAGAATTAATGACTTTGACAAACGAACTTAAACAAATTTCAAGCAGATTAGGGGAAATAGAGAACAGGATCTCTGATATAGAGGACCGACAACACACTCATCAGACCCTTGTAGAGATACACACTAAGAATATTGACACACTGCAAGCACGACTGGACGACCTAGAGGATAGGTCGCGTAGAAACAACTTGAGAATAGTGGGTCTCCCAGAGACTTCAGAATTTACTGATCTAATGACCTTTATGAAAATTACATTACCAGAACTATTAGGTATGCCATCAGATAATACAGAGATAGCAGTTGAGAGGGTACACAGACTGGGAGTAAAGAAAGATGACACATCTAAATATAAAAGACCAGTTCTGGCAAAACTCCTAAATTTTCAGGATAAGCAGAAAATCTTGGCATACTATAGGAAAAAAAGCATAGTAGAGGTCAATAAAGAACGTATATACTTATTTCAAGACTTTTCTGCGGAAACATTAAATAGAAGGAGACTGATGGCACCTTGGTGCACGCAACTGATCAACGCAGGTCATAAAGCCACTATGATCCACCCGGCAAAAATCAAAATCTTTACTGACAATAACATTTATACATTAACTACAGTGGAGGAGGTTAAACATTTTCTAGGAAAATAAGAAAAGTCAGAATTAACTATGAGAATAGCGAGGTTCTTTCTTTGTACATTAGTTGGCCTGCTCGGCACCGATATGTTCTACTGTCTGTTTGTTTTTGTGTTGTTTTTTTTCTGTTTTTTTTCCTTTTTCTTTTTTTTTTTTTTCCTCCTTTTCCTCTCCCCCTCTCTTTGGATGGGGCTATAAAAACTCACATTAATAGAAATGAAAAAATTACTTAACCTACTATCTTGGAATGTAGGGGGGTTCTCCTCCCCTGCCAAGAGAAAAAAAATATTACAACATCTGAAAAGTCACAAACCAGATATTGCTTTCCTGCAGGAAACACATTTGAGTATGCAGGAAATAGAGAAACTAAAAATGGGCTGGATTGGAGATGTCTATGCAACTCCGGCAGTTAAAAGAAAGAGAGGAGTGGCATGTATTTTTAGTAAGAATTTAGAGTTCCAGTTAATCTCGCAACAGAGAGATGTAGAGGGAAGGTATATTATTTTGGAAATAGAGATTAATAAATGGCGCTATACCTTATGTAATCTCTATGCACCAAATGAATGCCGACCAGATTTTTGGGATAAACTTTATGCAAAATTAATCAAATCAGTGGACCCCCAAATAATTATTGGTGGAGATTTCAATAGTGTATGTGTCCCCCAGCTGGACAGACTGAGATCAAGTGGCTCTTATAGGTCTAAGAAGGAGGCCAGGGTCCTAAAATCCTTTATGAAAGGTCTTGGACTCAGGGATGTTTGGAGAATACAACATCCAGATGAGAAAATGTTTACATGTGAGTCCAAGACCTTCCATACATTCTCAAGGATAGATATGTTTTTTGGCCTCTGAAAAACTCTTACAATTGGAGATTAAAACAGATATAAAAAGCATAGTCCTATCGGATCATGCAATTATCTCTTTGTCTGTCCAGCTGGGGAATAACAGAGAAAATCTATGTGGCAAATTTTTTTTCCCTTCATTTCTGTACTCTAACATTTATTTTAGGAACTGGCTTACCCAAAAATGGAGGGATTATGCTCTGTTAAATAAAGATTATCTCGTTAAGACTGAAATATATTGGGAAGCTGCGAAGGCCTTTCTCAGGGGTGAGATAAAGGCCTTTATGGTCAAAAGGAAAAGAAAGATAAAAGCCAGAGACTTTCAATTAACGAATACCTTGAAAAATAAATTTAGAAAATATATTGACAATCCGAGTAGAGAGAATTGGATCATTTATCAGGAGGCAAAGAAAGAAAGAGAGATATTTTTAATACAAAATCAGCTACAAACAGAACTCAAAAACAAAGCCTTATTTGGTGCATTTTCTCCAAAAACAGAGGGCATTAAGATAAAACAACATAAGGTGGTTCTATCCCTCTATGCGGATGATATTCTATTCTATATAAGGAACTCGGCGAAAAATATTCCAATCTTAGTGGATCTACTAGCGGAATTTAGTAATTTTACTGGCTACAGAGTAAATATAGCCAAATCAGAGATTTTATGGATAATAAAGAATAGAAATAGTCTCTTAGAAAATCCTTTCAAATTAACCGATAATTCTATCAAATATTTAGGAATTAACATCTCCAGAAATCCACAGGAATGGTATGGCATAAATTTTACTCCTATATGGAGGAAGTGTCTCTCTGAGATGCAGAAATGGAGTAGGTTACCACTGTCTCTATCAGCAAGGATTGCGTTAATAAAAATGCGAACTCTCCCAAAAGTTTTATTTGTTATCCAGAATATCCCTGTATTTATACGGAAGATGGATATTAAAAAATTCAATACAGGCTGCTCCCATTTTTTATGGGCTTCTAAAAAACCACGGATTGCATTAGCCAGACTGATGCATCCAAAAGAAATGGGTGGTTTTGCCTTCCCGAATCTGGTAAAATATAATTTGGCCTGTCTTGCCAGAATAGCACTGGACTGGCTAACTGAAGCAAATTATGTTACCAGCTTAGAGATTGAGGAGAAGATAGTATCCCCCTACTCATTGAAAGCAATACTACATATATCTCACTATCCAACGATTCAAAATTCTATATTAAAATTTACAATTAACAATATAATTCTAGCCTGGCTCAAAATCTGCAAACATTTAGAGATAAGGCACACTCTATCCAAATACCTACCCATCAGAGGAAATCCTGATTTTGAAAGCGGATGTTCAACCTCTGCCTTTATGAAATGGTCAGCAAATAATCTGATTTTCTTACGGCAACTGATCCACTCTCTAATCATATGAAATCATTTGAAACTCTGACTAGAGAATTTAACTTAGATAGGAAATCATTTTTTGCCTATCTCCAAATAAGGCATTTTTTCTATAAGCAAGGGAGTCTGGAGAGTGATATATGGTCATTAGGACCATTAGACGCAGTCATAAATCGGTTCTCCACTGGAAATCATTCTATTTCCTACATTTATCAATTACTTGTATCTAAAGATGCAGAGGCAAGAATAAATAGTCTCTTAGGTTTATGGAGGCAAGATTTTCCTGAAATAGATAGAGAATATTTTCAAAAGAGCTTTAACAAGGTCAGGAAGTTCTCAAGTAACATGGCGATAAGAGAATCACATCTAAAGCTTCTAAACAGGGCATATCTCACTCCCACTAGGCTTGCCAGGTGGAAGGGGAATATGGCCTGTAATAGATGTAGATTCCCTTATGCTGACCTTTTTCATATGTTTTGTGCCTGTCCAAAAATAACTAAGGTATGGAAACAGGTGGAATTTTGACTGAATAAATTTCTACCGGTCAGCATAACACTTAAACCATTATATATATTTTTTCTGGTACAAGATCAGGTCCAAAACAAACCTCTAATAAATACGGTAATTCTATTAGTGAGACAGATGATTTTAGGAATGTGGAAGGACAAAAATGTTCCAACTATAGCTGCGGTTATCGGTAAGATTCGATATCAAATGCTCTTGGAACAGCAAGACCCACAAATATTTGAGGAAAATAAAGTTAAAAATTATCTAACCAAATGGGATAAGGTTATTTTAGACCAAACCGAGGAAGTGCAACGACAAATATTAACCCACTTTCGCAGGTCATCAGATCTGTTAGAACTAATACTCTCAGATAGATACCCTGAATCCTGGAGACAATTTCTATCTTGAGTTGGATGGGAGTGGGGAGGGGGGGTGAGGACTGGGAGAGGATTAGTCGATTTTTTTAAATTAAAATTTTTTTTTTTTTTTTTTCTCTTCCTTTTTTTCTTTTTGTGCTTGTTTGTATGTCTGCTGTTTGTGTGTGTGTTTTTTTTTTCTCTTTTTTCTTTGTGTTGTTTATTGAAGAAAAGATAATGAATAAAGGACTAGGAAGGAAAAGGAAAGGGAAAAAAAAGATAAGAAAATAAATCCATGTAGGGAGGGAATTAAGGTATCCTTGAGTTATTGAAGAGGACATAGGACTTTTTTTTTTTTTTTTTTGAAGATTAAGTATTTGGTTAATTGGATGGAGTATAACTCAATAGAAAAGGCTTATGTTATGATGTCATTAGCTAAAAATTGTTTATTTCAAAACCTTATGTATGCATTTTCTGTGATGTAAAATATCTGTCTTGTATTGCCAATTTGCCTTTCTCACCCCACCTATTTTTTTTCTTCTGTACCCCCTCATGGATTTCATCAATAAATATATATATGAAAAAAAAAAAAAAAGAAAATTGATGTACTCCAGAAGGTTCAGATGAAATCACGCTCTCAGTAGGGGGTGTAACAGAGAGGTAGTAAAATGTTAATTTTCCATTGTTCTCTCTCTAGTTATGTGCCTTTAATTAAACAGTGATAAATTAGATAAGGAGGACTTTGTGTAAATAATGAGATAAGCTAATGAGGTCTGCTCTACCTGCAAGCTCAGTACATTTTACTGGGTTAAAACTTCAAAGAAACAGCTATTTTATATACACAAATAAACCTAAATAAACAATTTCCTATACATTTTGAACTCTGCAGTTTGTATAACAATTCATTGGAAACACATTACGGGGAAACCCATTTTACATTACACTGTCCCTTTACAACAACTACTCATAACTACTGAGTTATGTTAAAGGGACACTAAACCCATTTTTTTTCTTTAACGATTCAGATAGAGCATGTAATTTTAAGCAACTTTCTAATTTACTCCTATTATCAATTTTTCTTCGTTCTCTTGCTATCTTTATTTAAAAAGCAGGAATGTAAAGCTTAGGAGCCGGCCATTTTAGGTTCAGCACCCTGGATAGCGCTTGCTTATTGGTGGTTATATTTAGTAAACCAATAAGCAAGCATAACCCAGGTTCTCAACCAAAAATGGTCCGGCTCTTAAGCTTTACATTACTGCTTTTTAAATAAAGATAGCAAGAGAACAAAGAATAATAGGAGTAATTGAGAAAGTTGCTTAAAATTACATGCTCTATCTGAATCATTTAAGAAAACAAATTGGTTTTCGTGTAAGCTGTTGGCACTATATTCATAATAATCATACAAAACTCTTCTTAACTCCTAGTTTCTATGAGTTTTTGTGAGCTTGTATGAGTCTGTAGTTTTGGGATGAAATTAACACATTTTAAGAAACCTCCATAAAAAATAAAGTAGCATTATAAAGTCATTGCACACATTTTGAATTTCTGTAGCCCAATAGAGATTTCATTATTTGTGTAATATAAGTCATATCGTTTTATTTTATGATTATCTTCTTTTAACTGAAAATGTTGCTTTTTAACACTTTAAATAGAACATGGAAGTCAAAATTAAAGGGACAGTCTAGTCCAAAATAAACTTTCATGATTCAGATAGAGAATGTAATTTTAAACAATTTTCCAATGTACTTTTATCACCAATTTTGCTTTGTTCTCTTGGTATTCTTAGCTGAAAGCTAAACCTAGGAGGTTCATATGCTAATTTCTAAACCCTTGAAGGCCGCCTCTTCTCTCAGGGCATGTTGACAGTTTTCACCACTAGAGGGTGTTAGTTCATGTGTGTCATGTAGATAACACTATGCTCACGCACGTGGAGTTCCAGTGAGCCAGCTCTGATTGGCTAAAATGGATGTCTGTCAAAAGAACTGAAATTAGGGGGCAGTTTGCAGAGGCTTAGATACAAGGTAATCACAGAGGTAAAAAGTGTATTAATATAACTGTGTTGGTTATGCAAAACTAGTGAATGGGTAATAAAGGGATTATCTATCTTTTTAAACAATAAAAATTCTGGTGTAGTCCTTTTAAATGGACAGTTCACCCAAAAATGTTCTTCCATTCAAATTGTTCCCAGTGATCCCTTTTACCTGCTGGAGTGTATTAAATTGTTTACAAGTAGTTCCTTTACCCCTATTTTGGCCTTTGAAATGGCTAATTTAGCTTGTGGTGTCCCAACCTATACTGAAAGTTTTGATACTGGAGTTTCAGCTATTGAACAGTCTAAGTAAACACAGCCAGTTGAAGAGATTACACTCTCAGTGAGGTGCAGGATAGTTAAGTAATAAAATGATAATTTTCCATTGTTCTCTCTATGTGTTGAGCTTTAGTTTTCCAGACAAATATAAGATAAGGAAGCAAGTGTGTGTACACACAGTGATAACATAATGTGATATGATATAACCTGAAGCTCAATCCATTGTAATAGGCTGTGGTTTAAAAGCACAAAACCAGCTACTTCATATACACAAATAAACCTGAAAATGCAATTTCTCATACATTTTATACTCAGCTGGTATAACAAGTCATTGAAAATACATTAATATAAAAACAATTTTACAGTGTACTGTCCCTTTAAGCTTTAAAGATTTAGATACAGCATACATTTTATTCTTTAAATTTAGCAATTCACTCCTATCAAATTTAGCTTATCTCTTGCTATCCTTTGAAACCTCTTTTCTATGAGATAATACTGAGTTAGCTTCAGAAGGGTGCACAAGTTGTGTGCACTATTTGGCAGCAATATCTGCAACAATGTTATACATTTAGTAACCAGAACAGATGCACACTCCTGAGCCTACCTCATTATGCTCTCAAGAAAAGAGGCTTAGTTTCAATAAAGGATACCAAAATAAAGATATTCATTTAATAACATTAGTGAATTATTTTTTTTAAAATATACTGTCTTTATCAGCCACTGAGGATTAGTAGGAAGCACAATACAGCAGTATTAGATGCAATATACATTTAAAGGGACCGTAAATATTAGATAAAAAGTTTTGTTCACAGTATTTTAAATATATTTAAAGTGAAGGTAAAGTTAGCTCTATTGCATTATTCCATTTTAAAATAGTCGCAAAATGAATGCTACTTTCATTCATCAATTGTTTGAATTTTCCATATTAACTCTTTTATCTCCGTTTTTATTGAGAATTTCCAGCGCTGTTACATCAACCAGATATTTTTTTTTTCTTTCTTCTAGCCGGTCATGTTCTTGCAAGAGCCAATTGAAATTCTGTCCTTTAGGCGGCCGTCATTTGACGTCACGGCACTATTTGACGATGTTCCCATGCGTTCCCATTATTTCCTCTCCCTTGTAAGAAAAGCTTGCTCCCATTTCGCGCATGCGCAATAGTGACGTTTTCTACTTACCATTCAATACGCCAGCTTCTTGGACAAAATTGCAACAAAGATTGACACCTGCGCTTTGAGTAACACAAGATTAGAGTAATGCATGCACATAGTTTATGGTCTGCGTATTGTGCACATGCGCATTAGGTTTCATATACGAGAACGTGCTTTTTAGATACGTATAGAGCGGGTGGGACCGCTCTATACATAAGAGTGTCAGAAAACAGGAAATGGCTGATGGGAGGAGTCAATAATGGCAGAGTAAGCAAATATAAATTGTTTTTACTAAAATATGACATAAAGCAATGTTGCAAAAAAAGTTAGCGATTACACTATTTAGGATATTTCTAGCATAATTATGTTGAAAAAAGTCCAAACTTTACCTTCACTTTAAGTAATGTTCTTGCTGCAAAATTAACTTATACAAATTACATTTAAAATCCTTCCCTCTATTGACAAGAATTTTGCATTTTTTTCTGTCAGATATTGTTAAACTTTAAAATGTCAATAAAGTTTGTTTTAAAAAAAACAAACCTTCCCTTGAAGGCTTCTACTGTCACTTTCATGTCTTCACGCCACTTTTTCTTTTCTCAAGCTTATCAGCTTTTTTATTGGTTGTACTGTCCGCTGATTATTTTGAACACATTATGGATTGTATGGGTTTTTATATCCAACTTACTGTCCCTTTAAACAGGTTGAACTTGAAAATTTCCAGGTAAAAAATATATATATTTAACCCCTGGATATATACTGGCTCTATGAAGATCACTGTGTATATTATAGACAATGGCAAAATATATGCACTAAAGAAACAAAATTGGCCAAGGCTCAATATTTCTGTGAGAATCTGAACAATAACATATCAAACCCTAGAAAGTTTTGGAAACTCATAAACAACTTACACACTCCCCCAACCCACTCCCAACCCTCCACTGTCAAAGTGGACAACCAAAACCTGCAACTTCCCTTAGAAGTAGCAAATGCCTTTAACAATTATTTTGTCAGATGCTCCACCACCCTGATTGACAAACTAATAAATGGCACGCATCCTGAAACTACAAATGTGGATCAGGCCCCACTAAATCTGCAAAGACCCAATATAGAGAAGTTCAATTTTAGACCTGTACCCTTCAATGTCATTAAGAAACACCTTAATAATCTTAAAATCAAAAACCAATCTGGACCTGATCAAATTCCAGCAATGCTGTTTAAGCTCAGTGCGCCGGCAATTGCTAAACCTGTCACAACCATAATTAACTAATCCTTGATGTCTGGATACATACCCAAACTTTGGAAGACTGCAAGAGTAGTGCCTATCCATAAAAGTGGTGAGTTAACCTTGGTTACTAACTATCGCCCAATATCATTGCTCCCAGTATTGTCAAAAATCTTAGAAAAATGCATTCATATGCAACTATGTGAGTATTACCAACAATCTAACTATCTGACCCCTGATCAATCAGGTTTTCGCCCGAATCACTCCACTACAACTGCCCTCCAAAAAGTTTGCAACAACATCCAAAATGGCATGGAACAAGAAGACCTAACTGGAGCAATTTTACTTGATTTTGCAAAAGCCTTTGATTCAGTAGACCACGACATACTACTGCTCAAACTAAAAAACTCAGGTATTGGTGATCGTCCGCTAACCTGGTTTCGATCATATGTATCGGATCGATCACATCTATCCATTTCTGACAGCAACTCCCACCCTCTCCCAGTCACGTGTGGTGTTCCCCAAGGTTCCATTTTTTGGCCCCCTACTATTCACATTATTTATAAATGATCTGCCAAATGTCTGCAAATCCTCAACTGTACAGATATACGCAGACGACACGGTAATCTATGCAAGCAAATCCGATCTGCCGCAGCTTGAGGCAGTGCTCCAAGACCAGTTCACAGAGGTAGAAAAGTGGATCTCAAAAAACAAACTATTTCGGGGGGCGGAGCTAGGAGTCGAGCTGACAAGTTGCATTTTGAGGGAGCTCTCTTCCTACAGTTGAATTTCTCTGCTTTTCACTGGGATTATTCCTACTACACTGAAATACAAGGTTAACAAAGATGTGTTGATCTAAACTGATTGCAAGAGAAATCTTGAAATAGCGTTTTAAACATCAGTTGTCAAGTTACGCCACAAGTTTACTGAAGGCTCATAGGCCACAATCGGCAGTATACCTCCTTCCTAGAATTGGGATGACGGTGTAGGCCGACTAGGCAAGTGTGTAAACTAACAATGGATACAGATACTTTTGCAGATGAGGTTCGAGGCTTAATAAGAGACTACCTCTTTGAAGTTCATACACTTATTTCACAGTGGTTGGAGAAATCAGCCACATTGCATAGTTTTCAAGATGGCGCTGGATTACCGCTACACTTTCCTGATCCTTCCGAACCTTGTGACGAGAGTGCCGACAATCAGATTCTAGAGAGGTGTGATGTGACCACTGACATTTTGAAAGTACCGGAGTCATACCTATTGGGGAAGCATCTACTACCTGGGCAAATTTGTTGCTCAACGCTCTCAGTTAGATGACGCAACACCTACCCGATTTACTTTCAACAACGGTAAGGATCAGTTGGCTCATATGGATGGCAAGATTTCGGTAGCTGGTAGCAGATTTCGTGCCCCTAAAGTGTTATTGGTTGGCATGGGTGAGAGGAAAATTGTCAGACTCAGCTATGCGCCAGTGACATTGGGAAAAACAAGCATTGTATCAGGCTTGAGAAACCGGGCTATGGTCATGACATGGTCTTTTTTAAATTTTACTGGCCCGCTTTACCTGGGTCTCCCTTCTACACTGCATACCGACAGAAGAGGTATAGGTTAACTGTTCTTTACACCGTGAAATTGTCTGACCGATTCAGTTTATCAGACAAGCTGTGCGCAATCTGCACTGTTAACAATATCCCGTTCTGTATCTTTATGTATACTATGATGACTTTTGGACAAATCTAACAGTACTTTTCACTAACCTGTAACCTACTTATCCCTTTTCATTATATAATATTGCATAGTTGATTGGGGGTTATGTGTTGATGGCGACTAAGTGTTGTTTCTAAAACGATGCTGGTTTATTGTTTGTACTAATCAATACTTTTCTATATAGTAATTGCCTAATTTACCTATTGACAATGTAATGTTTTCCTGTATGTACTCTCTCTAAGTTGTACCTGCTAGTAATGACATGTGGCTTGATATAACTCATTCGTCTGTTGATTGTGGGGTGAACAAGTAAGATGTGTTGGGTGGCATAGTGGACTAGATCTAGCTAGGTAGCCATACACTGTCTATCATTAGTTTTAAATAGTTGTAATAGACGCCTCTTGAGCTGCCTGCGGCCGAGGGTGGCAACAGAGGCCCTTTTTATATACATTAGATATTTAATTCTGTTTGGAGGATGGAGTCCATGTTCGCACATTGCAATAGGCGCCACAGACTGGATTATAGCAGTAATCTGCGTTAGGTTTTCTCTAAAGCCACAATTTACCACACAGTAATATGTTATCTGTTAGTCAATATTTTAATTGTTTGAAGCGTTATACATATCTACAGTTCTTAAGCTGCACAGGATGGTTTATGTTTATATTACTACTTTTTAGTTGTGTAATAGTACTCTAGAGTTCCTAAACCTTTCACTCGGATATATACATCAGACTTTATTTAGCTATGTGTGTTTACGAGTTTGTTGTACTGAGTCATCTCTATTTCCTAGGTATAATAGCCATTTTACAATAGATTGATCCCCCAATACTTAAGTCTATCTTATAAACAAATGGAACCTTTATTCTTAGACCAGTTTCTCTATACTACTATATTTTTGTTAAGTCTTCTGTACTATGTTAAGCTCCGTTTACCCCACTATCTAGCTTACTGGTTAGGCTTAGGGGCACAGACCCCATATGTATCTCCCTAAACTGAGATTAAGTGTGATTATTCATACAGGGAGTGCAGAATTATTAGGCAAGTTGTATTTTTGAGGATTAATTTTATTATTGAACAAAAACCATGTTCTCAATGAACCCAAAAAACTCATTAATATCAAAGCTGAATAGTTTTGGAAGTAGTTTTTAGTTTGTTTTTAGTTATAGCTATTTTAGGGGGATATCTGTGTGTGCAGGTGACTATTACTGTGCATAATTATTAGGCAACTTAACAAAAAACAGATATATACCCATTTCAATTATTTATTTTTACCAGTGAAACCAATATAACATCTCAACATTCACAAATATACATTTCTGACATTCAAAAACAAAACAAAAACAAATCAGTGACCAATATAGCCACCTTTCTTTGCAAGGACACTCAAAAGCCTGCCATCCATGGATTCTGTCAGTGTTTTGATCTGTTCACCATCAACATTGCGTGCAGCAGCAACCACAGCCTCCCAGACACTGTTCAGAGAGGTGTACTGTTTTCCGTCCTTGTAAATCTCACATTTGATGATGGACCACAGGTTCTCAATGGGGTTCAGATCAGGTGAACAAGGAGGCCATGTCATTAGATTTTCTTATTTTATACCCTTTCTTGCAAGCCACGCTGTGGAGTACTTGGATGCGTGTGATGGAGCATTGTCCTGCATGAAAATCATGTTTTTCTTGAAGGATGCAGACTTCTTCCTGTACCACTGCTTGAAGAAGGTGTCTTCCAGAAACTGGCTGTAGGACTGGGAGTTGAGCTTGACTCCATCCTCAACCCGTAAAGGCCCCACAAGCTCATCTTTGATGATACCAGCCCAAACCAGTACTCCACTTCCACTTTGCTGGCGTCTGAGTTGGACTGGAGCTCTCTGCCCTTTACCAATCCAGCCACGGGCCCATCCATCTGGCCCATCAAGACTCACTCTCATTTCATCAGTCCATAAAACCTTAGAAAAATCAGTCTTGAGATATTTCTTGGCCCAGTCTTGACGTTTCAGCTTGTGTGTCTTGTTCAGTGGTGGTCCTCTTTCAGCCTTTCTTACCTTACTATTTAAGATGAGGTATTGTTTCTATAGGCTCTTTCCCCCAAATTATTTCAACTATATGAGTAAAGTCAACAATTTTGATGTGATATTATAATATATTATAGGTTGTTTAGATATGATTATTGCAATGTTTATTTCTGGGACTGGGCTAAATATTGATTCTTTTATTCGGTTGTCTATAAATGTCATACAGATGCCAAAATGTTTGTACATGACTTATTGATATGAAGGATTCTATACTGCATGTAATTTGTTTGCAATTAACTCAATAAAAATCTTTAAAAAAAATAAAAAATTCTCTGTTAGATTGTTGGTAATACTCGCATAGTTGCGTATGGATGCATTTTTCTAAGATTTTTGACAATACTGGGAGCAATGATATTGGGCGATAGTTAGTAACCAAGGTTAACTCACCACTTTTATGGATTGGCACTACTCTTGCAATCTTCCAAAGTTTTGGTATGTATCCAGACACCAAGGATTAGTTAATTAGGGTTGTGATAGGTTTAGCAATTGCCGGCGCACTGAGCTTAAACAGCATTGCTAAGATTTGATCAGGTCCAGATTGGTTTTTTATTTTAAGATTTTTAAGGTGGTTCTTAATGACATTGATGGGTACAGGATGAGAGCTACTGAAATTCTATTGGCTGATTTGAACAGCCAATAGAATTTCAGTAGCTCTCATCCTATTGGCTGATTTGAATTTAACACTCAAATCAGCCAATAGCAATGCAAGGGACGCCATCTTGAATCTCGTCCATTGCATTGAAGCTTCAGTTTACGGCGGCAACAGTAACCTGAGGAGCTCCGCGTCGGATGGCTTCAGGATGAACACGCTCAGCGCCGGCTGGATGAAGATAGAAGAGGCCGCCTGGATGAAGACTTCTTGCCACATGGATGATGACTTCGCCGGCTGGATGAAGATAGAAGAGGCCGTCTGGATGAAGACTTCTTGCCGCATGGATGATGACTTCGCCGACTGGATGGTTCCTTCAAGCGGAACTTCAACAACTGTAAGTGGATTGTAAGGGGTTAGGTTTTTTAAGGGTTTTTTGGGTGGGTTTTATTTTTAGATTAGGGTCTGGGTAATGTAAAAGAGCTAAATGCCCTTTTTAGGGCAATGCCCATACAAATGCCCTTTTCAGGGCAATGGGTAGCTTAGGGTTTTGTATTTGGGGGGAGGTTGGTTGGGTGGTGGGTTTTACTGTTGGGGGGGTGTTTTACAGGTAAAAGAGCTGATATCTTTGGGGCAATGCCCCACAAAAGGCCCTTTTAAGGGCCATTGGTAGTTTATTGTAGGCTAGGGTTTTTTATTTTGTGGGGGGCTTTTTTATTTTGATAGGGCTATTAGATTAGGTGTAATTTTTTTTATTTTTGATAATTTGGTTTGCTATTTTTCGTATTTTAGTGGGGTTTTTTTGTAATTTAGTACTTTTAATAAGGTTTAATTGTATATTTAAATAATTTCAGTAGGGTTAGGTTTTTTTAATATGTAAGTTAGTTTATTTAATTGGTAGTTTAATTTAATTTTAGTATAATAGTTAGGGTAGGTTAATTAATAGTTTAAAATTAGTTTATTTTAATTCTACAGGTAAGTTTAATTTATATTAACATAGGGATTTTAATTTAAAGTTAAGGGGTTGTTAGGTTTAGGGGTTAATAGCTTAATTTAGTTTTTGGCGATGTGGGGGGCTGACGGTTTAGGGGTTAAAAGGTTTAGTTAGTGGTGGTGATGTGGGAGGCCAGAGGCCAATAAGTTTATTTAGTGGCGGCAGTGTCGGGGAGCGGTGGGATAGGGTTTAATAACTTTAATTAGGTTGCGGTGGAGTGACAGCTTTTTTTATAAATATTGAGATTGTATTCAGATCCATGGCCGCGATGTTTGCTGATGTTAGGCGAGCATATTAATGCCAGCGAATGCAACATAGTTGACCCTTTGATAAATATCCCCCATATTGTGCAAAATTTCACTGTCCCTTTTACGACTGAGATCCATTTTCCTGTAACATTTGCTAGATTGTAATAAGCATACCTGTTTGCTTTAAGACTTTAATAAATGTAACCATACAACCTGCACATTAATAGGACATCCTGGTCCAAATTGAAATACACATAGATTAATTCAATCTTTGATTAGAAACATATTTGTAATATACATGTATTGGAAAGAATGCTTCTAGTTAAAGTTATCACTGTTTTAGTGCGAACATTTTTCTGTGCACGTGAATGTGAAGCATAGCTAGATATTCTCAGTGCACCAGCATTTTAAATACTGCATCTGCTCAGAGTGCCAGTGGGGCTTGTATCATGTCAACAATTAACAAATTAAACTATTATCATATAAAAGCACCTTAGGCGCTCTGGGCAAGTGCTGTGTTTAAAATGCTGGTGAACAGTGCATACTTAAATACACTTTTGAAACAGCTATATCTTTTATTAGAAGCAGTTTTTGTTAATACATGTACTGTATATTACAAACATGTTTCTATTCAAACCTGAAATGCATCCACATGGATTCCAATTTTGGCTGGAATGTCCCTTTAACTGACCACTTGCCATTATATTTCTGTTTACTTGTTATTAAAACCTTGTTGGGTTAAATGATCCATGGTAACGTTTGTTTTTCAGTGCACCACTGACTCATTTAGCCATATCTATATGATATTCTTCCCAGTAACCCTTCTGTTGCAATGCAGATCTCTTATGTAATCACAAAACTTTACTGGCAAACACATATCCACTTCTTTATTCTTTGAAGAAGCGTCAGCAGTAAACATTAGGGTAGTTTAACACTACGCAGTACTGCTCACTGATAGCAGGAACCCCAAGTCATGCATTGTGCAATGTCATATCTCATTTCCTGGTTCCTGACTGCTATTAAAATCCTGTCTGGTTCTTTTCTAAGCTGCTATCTCTTCCCCCCTCTCTGTTCCTTTATCAATTTTATCTCCCAGCTGGGCAGCCTTTCCCTGACACCCTCATTGTCATTCATTTATCTCTCGACCTCAATTCATGCTTTGACCTGGGCTCTAATACACAGACGCTTCTCCTAGACGCCTCCTTATCTGCACTGCTTCAGGTTCCCAGTCTAACCCTGATTCCACACAGTACACAGATGCATACAGAATACACATTATTCAAGTCAATGAAGCAAATGACAAAATTATGCAATTTGTGTCATTTTTAGTCTTCTCAACTCTGGTTGACATAGCAAAGGAGAATTTTCTGTAGCCAGATTTTGCTACATAAATTAGAGTCTAAGACAAATATTTAAATACTTGCAAAAACTGATGAATGCTTTTATTGTTTTCTTTAAAACTCCTTATCATGCAAAAACCTCATGCTGCTGCCATGGTAGCATGTCTTGTCAACCTATCAATGAACTTGTTCTTTTTTATGGTCCCATTGCATGATAAATGAAAATTCCTGGAAAAAAATATGAATTGGGGGTGAATGTGAAGTGCTGAGTAATTATTTCTGAGTAAAGTAGGGGCTGTGAATCTATTATCAAGGACTAAACTGTGTAATTCTCATCGGTATGTAACATACAAAAAGCTTCTGAGAATTTTTTTTAGAAATGGAAAGAAAAAGCCGAACAGTGAAGTGAGATTTTATTTTGTTATAGGTGTTATCATAAAACTGAAAAATAAATTGTGAGAATGTCTAAAGATGTATAATGCGCATATGCACCATTACTTGTGCGCCAAGGTATATCTACCTTTATTTTATAAGGACATAATCATCATACATAGCAAAAAGAAAGAGAATAGCCGTCATGAATACAATGTATAGCCAAGACTCCAATAGTGCAGCCAGTTACATAAGGGATCCATGAAAGTATACCATCCATGAGTCCAAGAATAATTGCAGTGTCTGTATATAGTCCGTAAAAAAAATGCAGTTGAGGTAAATATATCCAAATCCACAGATTAAATGAGATCCATAACTACACATAAAGTGACATGTCTCAACATTAAAGGGAAAGTCTACTCCAGATTTGTATTGTTTAAAAAGATAGATAATCCCTTTATTACCCATTCCCCTGTTTTGCACAACCGAACCAACACAGTTATATTAATACACTTTTTACCTCTGTGATTACCTTGTATTTAAGCCTCTGCAGTCTGCCCCTTTATTTCAGTTCTTTTGACAGACTTGCATTTTAGCCAATCAGTACTGACTTATAGGCAACTCCACAGGAGTGTGCACTATGTTATCTATATGGCACACATGAACTAATGCTGTCTAGCAGTAAAAAACTGTCAAAATGCACGGAGATAAGAGGAGGCCTTCAAGTGCTTAGAAATTAGCAGGTGAGCCTACCTAGATTTAGCTTTCAACAAGAATACAAAGAGAACTAAGCAAAATTGTTGATGAAAATAAATTGGAAAGTTGATTAAAATTGCATGCCCTATCTGAATCGTGAAAGTTTAATTTTGATTTGACTGTCCCTTTAACAAAATCATTATAAAAAAGCTCAATATGTACAGAACATATATATATATATATATATATATATATATACACACACACACTTGGGTTCAATTCTTAAATAATTAATAGAAAGCTAAGATTTGTTTCTGCAAAGTAATATCCAGTGATTTTATTAACAATTCACAATTTGATTCTATGTTCGGAATCCAATTGGAATTCCACTTATTTCAATAATAATTGGTTTACTATACTACTTTTAAATTCTGTAAATGTTGGCTCTTTATGAGACTTTCAATATCTTAGAATAATTTTTCTTCCAAGAAGAATGGCTGTGTTGAACGCTGCATCGGTAGTCAGACAAAATAAATAAAAAAAATGCAGCATTGTAAATTGAACATAACTTTTCTTGATTTCGGATGCCCAAAAACTGATTTCCCCCAAAAATCTTTGTATTACAGGAAGAAATAATACAAGTTATAAAATCCGCATCTTGTGGTAAAGCTCTAGGTCCAGATTTGATTCCCATGGAATTTTATAAAATTTTACAGGAGGATATTAGCCAAGTACTAGTGTGTCTATACAATAGCTATTGTATTAAGAATAAACCACCTTAAAGATATTTTACGGAGGCTAATATTACTTTGATTCATAAAAAAGATAAGGATATAGAAGCAATAGATGCATATCGCCCTATTTCTCTGCTTAATGCAGATTATAAGATAATAGCTAGTGTCTTAGCGGATAGACTATAAGTAGTATTAGGAGATTTAATACATCCAGATCAAAGTGGGTTTATGCCAAAGAGAACAAAAAAATATTAGGACAGCAATGTTCCTCATTGAATTGATGATACATAATCAGAAAGATAAGAGCTTCAAACAGGTTGATTTTGCTCTATTGACGGTCGATGCCGAAAAGGCATTCAACTCTATCTCTTGGAACCATCTATTTAACACGTTGGGGAAGTTTGGGATAGTGGGAAACCTTGCCAATTATATTAAATTAATATATCGGAATCCAATTTCCTATATCAAGATGAACGGGTTAAGATCACCCAGTCTTAATTTACAGAAAGGAACTAGACAGGGTTGCCCACTATCCCTTTTGTTCAACATTTCTCTAGAACCCTTAGCAATTTTATGCAGAGAAAAGTTAGAGGGAACCATGTTAGGAAGTAAAAAAATCACTATGTCAATGTATGCAGATGATATTTTATTTTATATAAGTAACACAAAGAAAAATATACCCTGTATTCTAGAGATAATTAAGGAATTCAGTAGTTTCTCGGGCTACAAAATAAACGTGGATAAATCCGAAATATTATGGATTATTAAGAGAAGAAATAGCTTATTGGTAAACCCTTTTAAAAAGGTATCCTCCAAAATTCGGTATCTTGGAATATTTCTTTCAAAAAATCCAGCAGACTGGTACAAACTGAACTATGATCCTATTTGGCAGAAATGCACTAATTTGCTTAAAAGTTGGGCTAATTTGCCTTTATCTCTGTCGGCTAAAGTGACAATTATCAAAATGATGCTGTTCCCGAAAATCCTTTTTTTGATACAAAATATTCCTGCTTTTATCCCAGCAAAATATATACGTGACTTGCCTAAAGAAAGCAAGTGAAGATTAGGCTTAAGCACTCACCCACTGTTTAGTATTAAAGTTAAAATCTAACTTTTAATTAAATTGTTTTAAAATAGCAGGAACGATATCCCTGTATAGCTCCCACCATTCATACACACATACATTCGGTTCAGCACCTCCCTGTTTCCTGGCCAGTAACAGCATACACTGGCATCAGGTGACAGAGGTGCTAGAACTTTTAAAAACCAAGCAAAAGACATGCGATGGTTTAACTCACAATGTTTACAATTTTTATGGAAGAAGGGGAAACCACGAATAGCTCTGAAAAATTTGTCACATACGAGATTAGATGGAGGATTAGCCTTCCCAAATTTGAAATACTATAATTGGGTGGGTTTAGCAAAAAATGCATTAGACTGGTTAGTGGGCAATGAATATTTCACTAACTATAGAAATGAGGATAGAGCAATTTCTCCATTATCCCTAACGGCGCTTCTCCATTTCCCGGTGACAAAACAAACTGATAGAACAAGTTTTCAGTATACAGTACACAATATTACAATGGCATGGAAGAAAATTTTTCAGTCGTTAGCCTCAGATTCAAGAATGTCTAAATACCTGCCGATTCAGGGCAACCCTCATTTTATTAGTGGGATGGAAACATCTGCCTTCAATGATTGGAATAAGAAAGGACTAACTAAAATTATTCAACTAATAGACAAAAAATCTTAAACTGTCAAGACTTTTAACTCCCTAGTAAGTGAATTCAACCTTAATATAGCACACTTTTTTGCATACTGGCAAGTGCGTCATTTTATTGACACCAACAAATTATTGGATCCAAAAGCATCTATCTCAGACTCCCTTGAATCGTGTATTAAGTTATATCAAGCAGGGAAATATTCTATCTCCTTTCTATATAAAAAATTAAATACTATTGAGGCACAGGGGAAAATAGCAGGCTTGTTTACTAAATGGAATAGGGATTTGGGAAACTTCACATGTGACCGTTTTAAAGGAAGTTTTTCACGTATATTGGAGTACACACGTGTGATATCATTTAGAGAGTCCCACATAAAACTATTAAACAGAGCCTATTTGACTCCTTGGTGGATCTCTAGATGGAAAAGACAAGAAACTGGTAAATGTTTAAGATGTAATGCTATGAAGGCAGATTTATTACACGTTTTCTTTGAATGTCCCAAGATAAAACAATATTGGTGTAAAGTGGAGTTTTGGATCAACAGGTTTTTAACACCCAGCATTAAGCTCAAGATAGAGGACATCTTATTTTTGGTGTCTGATAAAGACAGGACTAATAAACATCTAATAAATACTGCCTTATTAGTTGCCAGACAGCTGATCCTATGTAACTGGAAAGGGAAAAGTGCGCCAAGCCTCACCACGTTCTCAGGTAATATGGTTACGCAACTTATAGTAGATAGCAAAGATCCCATGATACTTAAGGATAATCAAATTAAATTATTTTTGGCAAAATGGGATTTGGTAATAGCTCATCTATCTGAGAATATTAAAAAACAGGTTTTATTGCATCTACAGGATTCAATACTATTTCAGCAGTTACTTCTAACAGATAGATATAGGCAGGCACCTGGGAAGAGTGATTAATAGTGGAAATTTTGGTTAGACAGCTGTGGGGGGACAAGACTGGGGGGGAGAGAGACTATTATTTTTCAATCCTTATCTCTTTTCTTCTCTTTTTTTTTGTTGCTGTTTTTTGTTTTGGTCTAGAATGTATGTATAAAATACCTTCATTGAGCACATATTGTATTGACGTATCAACAAAGGATATGTA
The DNA here is from genome assembly GCF_027579735.1 of Bombina bombina. NCBI lineage: Eukaryota > Metazoa > Chordata > Amphibia > Anura > Bombinatoridae > Bombina > Bombina bombina. The sequence continues at coordinate 66,813,168 of NC_069500.1, read as the reverse complement.
TTATTGTTATTTATCCTGCCATGACAATTGTTTTGTGTTTTTTCCTAGTATTATATGTATTATGATATTAAGCCCTGCGTGGCGTTCTCTACTTTATGTTTTGTACTCAATGCTGGTCTATAAATAAATATTTTAAAAAAATAAAAAAAAGATAATTGTCAAATTAGCACCTAGATTTTCTGTAAAAAATTACTAAATCATCAGCATAAATTGCTAATTTAAAAGCCAAATCTCTCAATTGTATTTCTTCAATTATTTTTCTTAGCTATATTACAAAAGGTTACATAGATGAATTGATTAATAATGGGGAGATGTACAGCCTTGACGAGTTCCTCTATATAAAAAAAACTTAGATGATTGAATAATATTGATATATAATGCGAAAAATTGTGAGTTGTATAGCAAACAAATAGTGTCAAAAAAATCCCAGTAAAGCCAAAATTAGCTAATGTTGAAAATATATGATCCCATGTTATTTTATGTGCACAGCAGAATGTGAATTTAAATGATGCAGTAAAATTTGTATTTAAAGTCAAAAGAAAGTATAGCATTTAAATGGACACTTCAGTCAAGAGTTTATTGACGCATCAGGAATTATCCGATACATTTCAAAAGATCTACCTTCAGAAATAATAATTATTTTTTATTTTTCATAAGAAAACTATGCATTGTTTTGCAAGGCCAAGAAACACCCATTGGAAAGCCTGTATCAATAGGAGACAGAGTCCTTGCACACGGCAACCAATTACTGTTCAGCCTCTAGATGTGTCAGGGGTCTGCAATGAAGACACTCCAGCCTTTCTGGGGGAAGTGGAAACACTACACATTTTAGTGGTAAATTACAGTAAAGCAATCAAAATTATTGTATCAAAGGTTTTGTTTTTAATTATGCATAATTAAACATTTTGTGAAAATTTTAATTTAATGTTTAATGTCACTTTAATGTACATAGTAAAGATTCGCCTAGATTACGAGTCTTGCGTTAGCCTTAAAAAGCAGCATTGAGGGGTCCCAACGCTGCTTTTTAATGCCCGCTGGTATTACGAGTCAGGCAGGTATAGGTCTACCGCTCACTTTTTTTCCGCAATTTTAGCTTACCGCAAATCCCCTTACGTCAATTGCATATCCTATCTTTTTAATGGGATTTTCCTAACGCCGGTATTACGATCACCTGAAAAAGTGAGCGGTAGACCCTCTCCTGTCCTGACTCCTACCACATTTAAAAGTCAGTAGTTAAGAGTTTTATGGGCTAACACCGGAACATAAGCCTCTAAACTAAAGTGCTAAAAGGTACACTAACAGCCAAAAACTACCTATTAACCCCTAAACCGAGGCCCCCCCCCCACATCGGTAACATTTAACTAAAATGTTTAACCCCTAATCTGCCGACCGGACATCGCGACGCCACTTTAATAAATTTATTAACCCCTAAACCGCTGCACTCCCGCCTCGCAAACACTAGTAAAATTTTATTAACCCCTAATCTGCCGTCCCTAACATCGCCGACACCTACCTACATTTATTAACCCCTAATCTGCCACCCCCAACGTCGCCGCTACTATATTAAATTTATTAACCCCTAAACCTAAGTCTAACCCTAACACCCCCAAATTTAAAAATAATTTAAATAAAACAAAATAAATTTACTACTATTAAATAAATTAATCCTATTTAAAACTAAATACTTACCGATAAAATAAACACTAAGCTAGCTACAATATAACTAATCATTACATTGTAGCTAGCTTAAGATTTATATTTATTTTACAGGCAGCTTTGTATTTATTTTAACTAGGTACAATAGTTATTAAATAGTTATTAACTATTTAATAACTTCCTAGTTAAAATAAGTACAAATTTTGCTGTAACAAAAATCCTAACCTAAATTACAATTACACCTAATACTACACTATCATTAAATTAATTAAATAAATTACCTACAATTAACTACAATTAAATTAAATAAACTAAAGTACAAAAAAACAAAACACAAAATTACAGAAAATAAAAAAAGAATTACAATTTTTTAAAACTAATTATACCTAATCTAATCCCCCTAATAAAATAAAAAATCCCCCCAAAATAATAAAATTCCCTACCCTATACTAAATTACAAATAGCCCTTAAAAGGGCCTTTTGCGGGGCATTTCCCCAAAGTAATCACCTCTTTTACCTGTAAAAAAAATACAATACCCCCCCAACATTAGAACCCACCACCCACACACCCAACCCTACTCTAAAACCCACCCTATCCTATCAGCCAATCGGAATTAAGGTAGGAAAATTCTCGCATTCTATTGGCTGGAATTAAGGTAGGAAAAATCCTATTGGTTGATGCAATCAGCCAATAGGATTGAAGTTCAATCCTATTGGCTGATCTAATCAGCCAATAGGATTGAGCTCGCATTCTATTGGCTGATTGGAACAGCCAATAGAATGCAAGATCAATCCTATTGGCTGATTGCATCAACCAATAGGATTTTTCCTACCTTAATTCCAGCCAATAGAATACGAGAATGCATCAGCCAATAGAATGCATCAGCCAATAGGATTTTTCCTACCTTAATTCCGATTGGCTGATAGGATTCAATCAGCCAATCGGAATTGAAGGGACACCATCTTGGATGACATCACTTAAAGGAACCTTCATTCTTCAGTAGCCGTCGGATGGAAGAGGATGCTCCGCATCGGATGTCTTCAAGATGGACCCGCTCCGCTCCAGATGGAAGAAGATAGAAGATGCCGCCTGGATGAAGACTTCTGCCAGTCTGGATGTCCTCTTCTGGCCGGATCGGATGAAGACTTCTGCACGTCCACTTGTGCCCGGCTGGGTGAAGACGGCTCAAGGTAGGGTGATCTTCAAGCGGGTAGTGTTAGGTTTTATTAAGGGGGGATTGGGTGGGTTTTAGAGTAGGGTTGGGTGTGTGGGTGGTGGGTTTTAATGTTGGGGGGGTATTGTATTGTTTTTTTTCAAGGTAAAAAAGCTGATTACTTTGGGGCAATGCCCCGCAAAAGGCACTTTTAAGGGCTATTTGTAATTTAGTATTGGGTAGTGAATTTTTTTATTTTGGGGAGGGGCATTTTATTTTATTAGGGGGATTAGATTAGGTGTAATTAGTTTTAAAAAATTGTAATTCTTTTTTTATTTTCTGTAATTTAGTGTTTGTTTGTTTTTTTACTTTAGTTTATTTAATTTAATTGTAGTTAAATGTAGGTAATTGTAGGTAATTTATTTAATTAATTTAATGATAGTGTAGTGTTAGGTGTAATTGTAATTTAGGTTAGGATTTATTTTACAGGAAAATTTGTACTTATTTAGTTATTAATAACTATTTAATAACTATTCTACCTAGTTAAAATAAATACAAAGTTGTCTGTAAAATAAAAATAAACTCTAAGATAGATACAATTTAACTATTAGTTATATTGTAGCTAGCTTAGGGTTTATTTTATCGGTAAGTATTTAGTTTTAAATAGGAATCATTTATTTAATTGTAGTAAATTTATTTAGATGTATTTAAATTATATTTAAGTTAGGGGGTGATAGGGTTAGGGTTAGACTTAGGTTTAGGGGTTAATAAATTTATTATAGTGACTGCGACGTTGGCGGCGGCAGATTAGGGGTTAATAAATGTAATATAGTTGCGGCGACGTTGGGGGGGCAGATTAGGGGTTAATAACTATAATGTGGGGTTTGGCGATGTTGGGAGCAGTAGATTAGGGGTTCATAAGTATAATGTAGGTGGCGGCGGTGTCCGGAGTAGCAGATTAGGGGTTAATAAGTGTAAGATTAGGGGTGTTTAGACTTGGGGTTCGTGTTAGGGTGTTAGATACAGACATAAAATTTCCCCATAGAAAACAATGGGACTGCGTTAGGAGCTGAACGCTGCTTTTTTGCAGGTGTTAGTTTTTTTTTCAGCCAGCTCAGCCCCATTGTTTCCTATGGGGAAATCGTGTATGAGCACGTTTTGCCAGCTTACCGCTACCGTAAGCAGCGCTGGTATTACAGTGAGATGTGAAGCTAAATTTTGCTCAACGCTCACTTTTCTGAGGCTAACACTGGCTTGAAGAAAACCTGTAATACCCGCTTTGTCTTAAGTGAGCGGTAAGTAAAAAAGGCTCGTTAGCAACGTATAGCCTTACCGACAAAAACTCGTAATCTAGCCGATTGTGTTTAATGCACAATATAATTTCAAAATACTAAGAAGCATTGAAAATTTAACGTGTACTATATTTTTCTATTGTAAAATGAGTCTTATAGTCTTGGTGAGCAGGGTAAACGGGTGCCTCCTTTGAGAAAACACTAAAGTTATCTCACAGGTCCGATCATATTTTCTAAGCATGTTACGGCTGCAGGTGTTGCTGTGTTACCTCTACAAATGGAAGTTGGCTAGGTTATCTAAAAATCCACAATGTGCTTATTGCACTGAAAAAAAAATATTCATAAGTAGAAGCAAATGCAAGGTAACACATGCAGAAAACACTGCAATTTGATTTGTATTTGCTTAAAAATCCCCATTGTATAAAGCTTCAGTGCTTTTTATAGGAAACATTTTGCTACTCACTTGGAGCTCCAGGTGCAGTCCCCCTTTTTTAGAGAACTTAGTGAGGGTTGGCACTAGTAGATCACAGTACAGTATATTGTCTCTGTGGATGATGCTGTTGGGGTTCTCCAGATTGTCAATATCAACACCTCAACATTTTGACATAAAAGGGACAGTCTAATCAAAATTAAAATGTCATGATTCAGATAGGGCATGTAATTTTAAACAACTTTCCAATCTATTTTTATCATCAAATTTGCTTTGTTTTCTTGGTATTCTTTGTTAAAAAGCTAATCCTAGGTAGGCTTATATGCTAATTTCTAAGCCCTTAAAGGCCACCTCTTATCTCAGTGCATTTTGACAGTTTTTTACAGCTAGACAGCGCTAGTTCATGTGTGCCATATAGATATCATTGTATTCACCCCTGTGTAGTTATTTATAAGTCATAACTGATTGGCTAAAATTCAAGTCTATAAAAAGAACTGAAATAAGGTGGCAGTCTGCAGAGGCTTAGATTCAAGGTAATCACAGAGGTAAAAAGTATATTAATAAAACCGTGTTGATTATGCAAAACTTAGGAATGAGTAATAAAGGTATTATCTATCTTTTTAAACAATAAAAAATCTGGAGTAGACTGTTCCTTTAAAGAGACAATAGGCTTGTAAGTAACACTAATAGGTAGTAACTTCTAGGTGTCCTGGAAAGGCTACTGCATGTCAAATGACGTTCGTAGCACCCAAAAAATTAAATACTTCAATTAGCTAATATAGCCCTTTAAAGAATATAACTGCTCTATACAGTTTAGCCCCTCCTCTAATGCCACACAGTTTGTACAGTTTAGGAGCTTTGTCTTGCTGTTCCTATCACTTTTACAACCCCATTATGTCCAGTTTTAGAAAGTGAAAACTAAGAAATCTAAAGACATCTAGAAATACTTTAACTCCACCCCTTTCCACCCTAGCCACACCCACTGACTGTCTTCCCTGGACTGCACTACAAAACACCATGTATACCAGAATGCTACAAATTGTTTCTTACAAGACATTAAAAATTAAATGTTGGGAGATATACGGGCACAATATCCAAGGTCCAATATTTAAAAAAAATATGAAAACTACTAAAAAATATCTAGTGAGATAGCTTGGTTAGTTATTAGGCCGAGAACAGCGCATGTTTAAAACTCAGGGACATACAGTATATTCTAACCTCAGCAGAGTCAATTTATCATTCTTAATACAAAAAAAGAACCATTATATAGGGTAATAACAGCTATTACTTAGCATCTGCCACTATCAAGTTATGCCTAAAGCACTTTCAGTTACTTTGGGTAGAAAAATGCTATACAGCTAATAAAAAAAAGAAACTTCAATTAAATGTAACAAAGCCCCTGCACTCTGGTAGAAAGAGCTGACAGGCTTGTTTTGTTCACAGTCTGCTTATTGACTATCAGTCATATTAAACAACCTGTGTCTGTGTTGCATTCCATGTGGTATCTTTGTACACACAAGCTCACGCCTGTACAATTAATGAGAGTTTATGCCCTAGAGGGATTTGTTGCCATCTACTCTCAAACCAATTTTAAGTTTAAAAAAAAATCTTCTGTTAAAAATGGAGAAGGGATGGTAACTTGTTTATATATTTTCTACGATGATTGATACTGGATTACACACAGCAAACTCTATAGACATTTATATCACTGCTCCAAAAAGTAAAATTAATCAGACATACAATAAATGTATATTCCCTATAAGAGGACCCTGATGTCTGTGACATGGTAAAATGAAGAAAGAAAGAGCGAGGGTTCTCCAACTGTCACAAAACCAAATGCTAACATGATTAATCCGGATGTCACAATGTGTCCAACAATGAGGGATTTTATTTATGGTGAAGAATTGCATACCTTTATCATTAACTCACCAGTGTCACACAGCGCTAAATAGCGCTTACCAGAAGGTTAACTATATCTTAATAGTTCACAATGTTGTGTGACTCTATGTACATTAATTAATTAGTGTATTAAAATTAAAGGAACATTAACATTTTTATTTATGCATCAAAAATTATTCACTGCACTGATGTCCATTAAAAAGAAAATCTCTAAAAATATATCAATTGTTATTGACAACCCTGTATCAGCCAATCGGGATTAAGGTAGAAAAAATCCTATTGGCTGATGCAATCAGTCAATAGGATTGAACTTCAATCCTATTGGCTGATCCAATCAGCCAATAGGATTGAGCTGGCATTCTATTGGCTGATTGGATCAGCCAATAGAATGCGAGTTCAATCCTATTGGCTGATTGCATCAGCCAATAGGATTTTTTCCTACCTTAATTCCGATTCTATCAGCCAATCGGAATCTAAGGGACGCCATCTTGGATGATGTCACTTAAAGAGATATTCATTACGAAGAAGCTGTCATTTGAAGAGGATGATCAGCGTCGGATGTCTTGAAGATGGACCCGCTCCACGCCGGAAGGATGAAGATAGAAGATGCCATCTGGATGAAGACTTCTGCCCATCTGGAGGACCACTTCTGCCCATCTGGAGGATCACTTCTGCCGGCTTTGTTGAGGACATCTTGCCGTTTGGATGAAGACTTCTCCCGGTAAGTGAATCTTCTGGGGTTAGTGTTAGGATTTTTTAAGGGTGTATTGGGTGGGTTTATTTTTTAGGTTAGGGCTTTGGGCCTGCAATAGAGCTAAATGCCCTTTTAAGGGCAATTCCCATCCAAATGCCCTTTTCAGGGCAATGGGGAGTTTAGGTTTTTTTAGATAAGGATTTTATTTGGGGGGTTGGTTGTGTGGGTGGTGGGTTTTACTGTTGGGAGGGTTGTTTGTATTTTTTTTTTTTACAGGTAAAAGAGCTGATTTCTTTGGGGCAATGCCCCGCAAAAGGCCCTTTTAAGGGCTATTGATAGTTTAAGGGCTATTGATAGTTTAGTTTAGGCTAGGGTTTTTTATTTTTTGGGGGGGCTTTTTTATTTTGATAGGGCTATTAGATTAGGTGTAATTAGTTTAAATATCTTGTAATTTGTTTTTTATTTTCTGTAATTTAGTGTTGTTTTTTTGGGATTTAGCTAATTTAATTTATTTAATTGTATTTAATTTAGGGAATTGATTTAATTGCAGTGTAGTGTTAGTGTAACTTAGGTTAGGTTTTATTTTACATTTATTTTAAATTTGTATTTATTTTAGCTAGGTAGTTATTAAATAGTTAATAACTATTTAGTAACTATTCTACCTAGTTAAAATAAATACAAACGTGCCTGTAAAATAAAAATAAACACTTACGCCTAGATTTAGAGTTTTGCGTTAGAAGGGGTGCGTTAGCTACGCGTGCTTTTTTCTGGCCGCACCTTTTAAATACCGCTGGTATTTAGAGTTCACAGAAGGGCTGCGTTAGGCTCCAAAAAAGGAGCGTATAGCATATTTACCGCAACTGCAACTCTCAATACCAGCGGTGCTTACGGACGCGGCCAGCTTCAAAAACGTGCTTGTGCACGATTCCCCCATAGGAAACAATGGGACAGTTTGAGCTGAAAAAAAACCTAACACCTGCAAAAAAGCAGCGTTCAGCTCCTAACGCGGCCCCATTGTTTCCTATGGGGAAACACTCCCTAAGTCTGCACCTAACACTCTAACATGAACCCCGAGTCTAAACACCCCTAACCTTACACTTATTAACCCCTATTCTGCCGCCGCCGCTATCGCTGACCCCTGCATTCTATTATTAACCCCTAATCTGCCGCTCCGTACACCGCCGCAACCTACGTTATAGCTATGTACCCCTAATCTGCTGCCCCTAACACCGCCGACCCCTATATTATATTTATTAACCCCTAATCTGCCGCCCCCAACATCGCCGCTACCTACCTACACTTATTAACCCCTAATCTGCCGACCGCACCTCACCGCTACTATAATAAAGTTATTAACCCCTAATCCGCCTCACTCCCGCCTCAATAACCCTATAAGAAATAGTATTAACCCCTAATCTGCCCTCCCTAACATCGCCGACACCTAACTTCAATTATTAACCCCTAATCTGCCGACCGGATCTCGCCGCTACTCTAATAAATGAATTAAACCCTAAAGCTAAGTCTAACCCTAACCCTAACACCCCCCTAAATTAAATATAATTTTAATCTAACGAAATAAATTAAATCTTATTAACTAAAGTATTCCTATTTAAAGCTAAATACTTACCTGTAAAATAAACCCTGTTCCGATCAGCCAATAGAATGCGAGCTCAATCTGATTGGCTGATCCAATCAGCCAATCGGATTGAACTTGAATCTGATTGGCTGATTCCATCAGCCAATCAGAATTTTCCTACCTTAATTCCGATTGGCTGATAGAATCCTATCAGCTAATCGGAATTCGAGGGACGCCATCTTGGATGACGTCCCTTAAAGGAACCTTCATTCTTCAGTTGGACGTCGAAAGAAGAGGATGGATCCGCGCTGGAGGTCTTCAAGATGGAGCCGTTCGTCATTGGATGAAGATAGAAGATGCCGCTTGGATCAAGATGGTTGCCGGTCCGGATCTCCTCTTCTTCCCGGATAGGATGAAGACTTTGGAGCCTCTTCTGGACCTCTTCAGCCGCCGCTTGATAGAAGACTTCAGCCGGATTATGGATCGTCAGCCCCCGCTTGGGCTTGGATGAAGACTTCGGAGGCTTGGATCAAGACTTCGGAGGACAGATCGGTGAACCTGGCATGGTGAAGATAAGGTAGGATGATCTTCAGGGGCTTAGTGTTAGGTTTATTTAAGGGGATTTTGGGTTAGATTAGGGGTATGTGGGTGGTGGGTTGTAATGTTGGGGGGGTATTGTATGTTTTTTTTTACAGGCAAAAGAGCTGAATTATTTGGGGCATGCCCCGCAAATGGCCCTTTTAAGGGCTGGTAAGGTAAAAGAGCTTTGAACTTTTTAAATTTAGAATAGGGTAGGGCATTTTTTTATTTTGGGGGTCTTTGTTATTTTATTAGGGGGCTTAGAGTAGGTGTAATTAGTTTAAAATTGTTGTAATATTTATCTAATGTTTGTAAATATTTTTTTATTTTTTGTAACTTAGTTCTTTTTTATTTTTTGTACTTTAGTTAGTTTATTTAATTGTAGTTATTTGTAGGTATTGTATTTAATTAATTTATTGATAGTGTAGTGTTAGGTTTAATTGTAATTTAGGTTAGTATTTATTTTACAGGTAATTTTGTAATTATTTTAACTATTTTAGCTATTAAATAGTTCTTAACTATTTAATAGCTATTGTACCTGGTTAAAATAAATACAAAGTTGCCTGTAAAAGAAATATTAATCCTAAAATAGCTACAATATAATTATTCGTTATATTGTAGCTATATTAGGGTTTATTTTACAGGTAAGTATTTAGCTTTAAATAGGAATAATTTATTTAATAAGAGTTAATTTATTTCGTTAGATTTAAATTATATTTAATTTAGGGGGGTGTTAGTGTTAGGGTTAGACTTAGCTTTAGGGGTTAATACATTTATTAGAGTAGCGGCGAGATCCGGTCGGCAGATTAGGGGTTAATAATTGAAGTTAGGTGTTGGCGATGTTAGGGAGGGCAGATTAGGGGTTAATACTATTTCTTATAGGGTTATTGAGGCGGGAGTGAGGCGGATTAGGGGTTAATAACTTTATTATAGTAGCGGTGAGGTCCGCTCAGCAGATTAGGGGTTAATTATTGTAGGTAGCTGGCGGCGACGTTGTTTGGGGCAGATTAGGGGTTAATAAATATAATATAGGGGTCGGCGGTGTTAGGGGCAGCAGATTAGGGGTTCATAGGGATAATGTAGGTGGCGGCGGTGTGCGGTCGGCAGATTAGGGGTTAAAAAAATTTAATAGAGTGGCGGCGATGTGGGGGGACCTCAGTTTAGGGGTACATAGGTAGTTTATGGGTGTTAGTGTACTTTAGAGCACAGTAGTTAAGAGCTTTATGAACCGGCGTTAGCCCAAAAAGCTCTTAACTACTGACTTTTTTCTGCGGCTGGAGTCTTGTCGGTAGAGGGTCTAACGCTCACTCCAGCCAAGACTCTAAATACCGGCGTTAGAAAGATCCCATTGAAAAGATAGGATACGCAAATGGCGTAGGGGGATCTGCGGTATGGAAAAGTCGCGGCTGGAAAGTGAGCGTTAGACCCTTTCCTGACTGACTCTAAATACCAGCGGGCGGTAAAAACCAGCGTTAGGAGCCTCTAACGCTGGTTTTGACGGCTAACGCAGAACTCTAAATCTAGGCCTAAGATAGCTACAATGTAACTATTAGTTATATTGTAGCTAGCTTAGGGTTTATTTTACAGGTAAGTATTTAGTTTTAAATAGGAATTATTTAGTTAATGATAGTAATTTTATTTAGATTTATTTAAATTATATGTACGTTAGGGGGTGTTAGGGTTAGACTTAGATTTAGGGGTTAATACATTTAATATAGTGGCGCGACATTGGGGGCGGCAGATTAGGGGTTAATAAGTGTAGGTAGGTTGCGGCGACATTGGGGCAGCAGATTAGGGGTTAATAAATATAATGTAGGTCTCGGCGATGTTGGGGGCATCAGATTAGGGGTTAATAAATATAATGTAGGTGGCGGCAATGTCTGGAGCGGCAGATTAGGGGTTAATAAATATAATGTAGGTTTCTGCGATGTCGGGGGCAGCAGATTAGGGGTTAATAAGTGTAAGATTAGGGGTTCATGTTAGGGTGTTAGGTGTAAACATAAAATGTGTTTCCCCATAGGAATCAATGGGGCTGCGTTACTGAGTTATACGCTGCTTTTTGGCAGGTGTTAGACTTTTTCTCAGCCGCCTCTCCCCATTGATGTCTATGGGGAAATCGTGCATGAGCACGTACAACCAGCTCACCGCTGACTTAAGCAGCGCTGGCATTGGAGCTCAATTTTGCTCTACGCTCACTTCTTGCCTGTTAACGCCGGGTTTGTAAAAACCTGTAATACCAGCGCTGTAGGTAAGTGAGCGGTGAGAAAAAAATGCTCGTTAGCACCGCACAGCTCATAACGAAAAACTCGTAATCTGGCCGAATGTCTGTGAGGACTAAAGTAGTGTTAAGTCTGGAGTTTGCACTTCCACTTCTAACAAGAAATGTTAAGCCTTCCATCCTATATAATAAAAGGCCAAGTGTGTTTGTCCGAAGCTGTCATGCGCAGTAGAGACAGCACAAGGACAAACACACCTGGCCTTTGTGTCCCTAGCTGATCTGCGGCAGAAGTGGGCATGGCCGGGCGTGGGCGTGGCCGGGCGCGGTCGCACGATAGAGGGGAGAGAGATAGAGAGGGAAGAGAGATAGAGAGATAGGGGGGGAGAGAAAGAGGGGGAGAGAGAGGGGGGGAGAGAGGAGAGAGAGAGAGGGGGAGAGAGGGGAGAGAGAGGGGGAGAGAGGGGAGAGAGAGGGGGGAGAGAGAGAGGGGAGAGAGAGAGGGGGAGAGAGAGAGGGGGGAGAGAGAGGAGGAGAGAGAGAGGGGGAGAGAGAGAAGGGGAGAGAGAGAGGGAGAGAGAGAGAGGGGGTAAGAGAGGGGGAAGAGAGAGAGAGCAAAAGAGAGGGGGGAGAGAGAGCACAAAGAGAGGGGGAGATAGAGCGCAAAAGAGATGGGGAGAGAGAGCGCAAAAGAGAGGGGGGAGAGCACAAAAGAGAGGGGGGAGAGAGAGCACAAAATAGAGGGGGAATAGAGAGCGCAAAACAGAGGGGGAGAGAGAGCGCAAAAAAGAGGGGAGAGAGAGAGGGGGAGAGAGCGCAAAAGAGGGGGGAGAGAGAGAGTGCAAAAGAGGGGGGAGAGAGTGCAAAAGAGAGGGGGAGAGAGAGCGCAAAAGAGAGGGGGAGAGAGCGCAAAAGAGAGGGGTGGAGAGAGAGCGCAAAAGAGAGGGGGGAGAGAGAGCACAAAAGAGAGGGGGGGAGAGAGAGCACAAAAGAGAGGGGGGAGAGAGAGCGCAAAAGAGAGGGGGGAGAGAGAGCGCAAAAGAGAGGGGAGAGATAGATAGCACAAAAGAGAGGGGGAGAGAGAGAGCGCAAAAGAGAGGGGGAGAGAGAGCGCAAAAAAGAGGGGAGAGAGAGAGGGGGGAGAGAGCGCAAAAGAGATGGGGGAGAGAGAGAGCAAAAGAGAGGGGGAGGGAGAGAGCGCAAGGGGTGGGACCGCTGTACTGCAAAAAATGGAAAGCAATCAAATACATAATTAAAGTATATTGCAAAGATTTATTTTTTACTATATATATTTTTACATTTTATATTACAATCTCAAGCTGTTTGCTATCCCTTTAAGCTGCCAGTGAGTAGGTTCTGATATTATATTTCTTACCTGTGGATTGTAAAGGCATTAAGAACAGCACTATGGGGCCGATTTATCAAGCGTCACATTTATCGATGTGCAGCGGACATGATATGCTACATCATATCATGTCCGCTCGCACTATGATAAATCTACCCCTATATATGCACAAGTAAATAGAAGTGTCTACGGTAATGAGCCAACAATTGTTGTTACCTAAAATCCCTACCTCTGTTGTGGACACCCAAGGCATAGCAGGTGTACCATCACGATACAGTAATAGAGAATTAATTATAGTTTACAGAGCAAATGCCCACAGTCATAATTACTGTCATTACTATTTAACATTATTTGTAAGTTAGGATAATATAGTTTACATTTCTCTCCTTTATTCCAACTTTATTTGTAAGAAATATATTGATTCAATTCCAGCTCACCTAGCATCTAACACCTATCCATCTCTCTCTCTGTATGTGTGTATGTATTTATCATTTTGCATGTTTTAATGTTAAATGTACCTACTTTAATCCTAGGTAGGCTTATATGCTAATTTCTAAGCCCTTAAAGGCCACCTCTTATCTCAGTGCATTTTGACAGTTTTTTTACAGCTAGACAGCGCTAGTTCAGGTGTGTCATATAGATATCATTGTACTCACCCCTGTGTAGTTATTTATAAGTCATAACTGATTGACTAAAATTCAAGTCTATAAAAAGAACTGAAATAAGGGGGCAGTCTGCAGAGGCTTAGATTCAAGGTAATCACAGAGGTAAAAAGTATATTAATAAAACCGTGTTGATTATGCAAAACTTAGGAATGAGTAATAAAGGTATTATCTATCTTTTTAAACAATAAAAAATCTGGAGTAGACTGTCCCTTTAAAGAGACAATAGGCTTGTAAGTAACACTAATAGGTAGTAACTTCTAGGTGTCCTGGAAAGGCTACTGCATGTCAAATGACGTTCGTAGCACCCAAAAAAATAAATACACCCAAAAAAAATAATACTAGCTAATATAGCCCTTTAAATAATATAACTGCTCTATACAGTTTAGCCCCTCCTCTAATGCCACACAGTTTGCACAGTTTAGGAGCTTTGTCTAGCTGTTCCTATCACTTTTACAACCCCATTATGTCCAGTTTTAGAAAGTGAAATCTAAAGACATCTAGAAATACTTTAACTCCACCCCTTTCCACCCTAGCCACACCCACTGACTGTCTTCCCTGGACTGCACTACCACACACCATGTATACCAGAATGCTACAAATTGTTTCTTACAAGACATTAAAAATTAAATGTTGGGAGATATACGGGTACAATATCCAAGGTCCAATATTTTAAAAAAATATGAAAACTACTAAAAAATATCTAGTGAGATAGCTTGGTTAGTTATTTGGCCGAGAACAGCACATGTTTAAAACTCAGAGTCATACAGTATTTTCTAACCTCAGCAGAGTCAATTTATCATTCTTAATACAAAAAAGAACCATTATATAGGGTAATAACAGCTATTACTTAGCATCTGCCACTATCAAGTTATGCCTAAAGCACTTTCAGTTACTTTGGGGAGAAAAATGCTATACAGTCATAATTACTGTCATTACTATTTAACATTATTTGTAAGTAAGGATAATATAGTTTACATTTCTCTCCTTTATTCCAACTTTATTTGTAAGAAATATATTGATTCAATTCCAGCTCACCTAGCATCTAACACCTATCCATCTCTCTCTCTGTATGTGTGTATGTTGTTCTGAAGAAAATAAGTGCAAAGTTTTAGTGACTATAAAACAGTGGGAGCTGCCATGTTGTAACTTAGGTTACATTTTCTGCTGTAACCAATTAGGGACAGTTATAAATAGCTCACTAGAGTGTGCAGCCAATGGCTGTGTGGAATATAACAGTGTTCTTCACTTCCATTTATAACAATCACCTGGAGGAAGGGACAGTGCAACATACAGTATCAGAGATTGTATTGCCAGCGTTGTGGTCTTGCAGTATTCTAACCATGCTCAGCAGTGCCTTAATCTCCCTATGTATTGAAAATAGATCTGATAGGTTGCATAGCTCCTATCTTAAAAAAGGCAGAAACATAGTTAAGTTGAAAATAAAAATATACTAAATTTATAAAAACAATATTGCAACTTTCAAGATATGCCATGTATCCAGAGGAATTAATTGCTCACTGGCTCATTCCTCTAGGTTCCTCTAGGTCAATGTTTCACAAACCCAGTCCTCAGGCCCGTTACTCAGGCCAGATATTCATTATATCTTAACTAGAGCACAGGTGAAACAATCAGTTCACCCATCAGCTGATTATTTCACCTTTGCTCTGGTTAAGATATAATAAATATGTGGCATGAGTAAGGGTCCTGAGGACTGGGTTTGAGAAACACTGCTCTAGGTGCATGGATACAAAGTAGTAGTAAGCACAGAAACATCTATTTTCCCCAAAATAAAATTTAACATTTTAAGGCTAACAGTGTTTCAGTGATATGGTTTGTTGTATATGTGATTTGCTGACTTCTGGATATGTTACTGGCATATGGAGCATGTGGTGACAAAATTACAGGTGCGTTGCATGTGTTGCTTGATAAAAGTTATCGCTAAAACACTAAAAGATTTGTACAAAAGTCCAAATGACATAGAATGTACACAACAGCTTATTCTTAAGACAATTCCTTTATTAGGACAAGATGAAGTACATGCAAAGTTTTGGGCCTTTCTGCATGATTAAGGGCTGAAAGGCCCAAAAACGTTGCATGTACTTCATCTTGTCCAAGGAATTGTCTTAAGAATAAGCTACTGTGGACATTCTATATAATTTGGATTTAGAATGTGCTGAATTTGGAATATAAATATGGAATCATTCTCAATCTCCCACTGATTAGCATTAGGACGTACATGCTCTAGTGGAAGTCTGAGTTTAACGCATGTACTTGGCAAAGCTGTGAGTAAGTGGATGCTTTACTGTGTGACTCTAAGCCTCTGATAAACACTTGTTCTATATAGTGCTAAAAGAATAAATTACACTTTTAGATTTTTCTTTAGAAAATTTCTTCCTGATAATTACTAAGGTTCTGTCAGGGATTTTTCCCTGATCTGTTTGCCATGTGCTGCTGGCAGCCATTTTACTCACCTCTCTTGCTGATTCTGGTGCATATTGTGTGATGCTGCTCATTTCCTGCACTTCCTTTTATGGCCAGACTGGTGTACATCATCTGTGTGAGACAGGATGCAGTCTCAGAATTGTGATGTCATCACTTATTATTTAAAGGGCCTCTGTTCAGTATGCTTTGCCCTTGCATTGTCTCAGACCTGTTTGTGAGAGCTCCTGTATATTACCTCTGCTGATCAGAAGCTTGTTGGCAAAGAGAGAAATCATGTGAAATATTTGAGGCTTTTTTGAGCATTATATTGTAATGTAAGTGTCTCTCCTTTATAGATCCTGCGTAGTGAGATAAACCGCTCTCAAGCTAGAGTGCACCTTTATAAAAGTCTCTCCTCACAGTACTCACTGCTTAGATAATCAAACCAGAGCACAGACTTGTAGATTATCAGGCCCTTAGTTATTAGGTTACTGAGAGGCCTCGGTACGTGTTTGAAATTCATTGAGGCCCATTTTTAGCGTATCATTAGTGTCTATCCCTACCATGAATACAGTATATGTAGTTGTGGTAAGCAGTAGCACCCCAGTACATGATATCTCACAGAGCCAGGGGCTTAATTACAGGAGTCTCAGAGGTCTCAAATTAAACCAGGCTCACACTTCTAGGGGACCAATGTGGCCCTGAAATCAGTAGTAGTAATTTACCTACCGGGGCGTTGGTGGGCCCAGGCTAACTCTGCTTTACATCTGGCCCCTCTACATAGGGCTAAACATCTATGGAAAGTTTTTAGATTTGCCTTTACAAATATGGTGGCAGGATCTACAAATGGTTATCATAATGTTGATGTACAATAGAACTTGCCACCATATTTGTAAGGGAAGTGCATAATATCCTCTGGGGCAGACTAACCAAGCCAGAGTCACAGAGAAGCCGCTCCTCTTGCTCCTAAGAAGTGTCGGCTGAGCTTTCTTCAACTGCAAATAAATAGAAAGGGCTCTGTTGAAATGGGAGAGCCCACCACATCCTTTGCTCTGGGTACTACAGAGGTTTAGTTATACCCCTGCACAGAGCAAACAAGAACCACTAGCAACATGCAAAATCAATTATTACGACCTCAGTGCTTCAGAAATGAGCTTGCATAACAGTAATCGTAAAATATTTGCATGTCTGTTTTAATCGGGGAAAGTAGACTCGGTGGATAGAATCTCCGAAACCTCACAGGCACAAACAAGGACTGGAGCACTGCAGGCTCACGGCCGTGTTTTTTCCACCTAAAACATTGTTCAAGCATACAGAATTCATAAAGATGGGATTCCCCTTAAAATAATAGGAAAGTAAAAATTAAACTTGCATAGAGCATGTAATTTTAAGACAATTTTAAATTCACTTCTATTTTAAAATGTGCTTTGTTCTCTTGGTATCCATTCTTGAAAAAGAATACACACACATCCTACACTAGTGGGAGCTAGCTGCTGATTGGTTACTGCACACATATTTGTCTTGTGTGATTGGCTAACTAGATGTGTTCAGCTAGCTGTCAGTAGTGCAATGCTGTTCCTTCAGCAAAGGATAACAAGAGAATGAAGCATATTTGATAATAGAAGTAAATCAGAAAGTTGTTTGAAATTGTATGTTCTGTCCAAATCATGAAATACATTTTTGGGGTTTCTTGTCCTTTTAAAGTCATGTTTCTCTATTTCAAAGCTAATGAAGTTGTCTGATTTTTTTTTTAACTGTATTTAAGTTTTCTTTATTGCATATTTAGACTGTATTATAAAGTTTTGTTTTTTGTATTTGATTTTAATTAATATGTTTAGTAGGGATATGTGTTTGTCAGTTTTGTTATAAAACCAATGCCGAATATGACCACCACAGCATTTGGCTATTTTCAGAGCCAGATTTCTTCAGATCTTAGTGTGTTGCACTTTCAAAAGCAGAATGCCACTGGCGGTAGCCATATTTGATATTCATTTTATAACAAATCGTCCAAATCAATGTTTATTAATGTTTGAGAGACTTTTTTTTGATGACCATATCTTTGAGAGGTGTACGATTGTGAAATCTGCTGTACTGACCTCACAACTCACAGCTGTGTTGAGGGGGTGCAGAATTTTCCAGTGAGATACTGGTGTCATGAAAAAAGTTTTATTAAATATAAAATATTAACTCTAAAAAAAAACAGTTACTATTCTTTACTGCACCTATGCATTCACAAACAAAAAGAATATCGCTGAGATTCAAACATACTTGACATTAACAGGCCCATTTATCAAAGGGCTTGCGGACCTGATCCGACACTGCGGATCAGGTCCGCAAGACCTCGCTAAATGCGGAGAGCAATACGCTCTCCGCATTTAACATTGCACCAGCAGCTCACAAGAGCTGCTGGTGCAACGCCGCCCCCTGCTGACTCGCGGCCAATCGGCCGCCAGCAGGGAGCTGTCAATCAACCCGATCGTATTCGATCGGGTTGATGTCTGGCGATTCCTGTCCGCCTGTTCAGAGCAGGCGGACAGGGTTATGGAGCAGCGGTCTTTAGACCGCTGCTTCATAAGTTGTGTTTCTGGCGAGTCTGAAGACTCGCCAGAAACACGGCCCTTCAAGCTCCATACGGAGCTTGATAAATGGGCCTGTATGTCACAGATGTAAATTGACTGGTATTACAAGTCCATGTTAACAAAGATATAACAGAGAAGGTTTAGAGCAGTTAACATCCCTTTAGATTTCCCTATATGTCACCCCCATAGAGCGGGGCCCTGGGCAGGAGCTCCTCTTACCCTTCTTGTATGTTTAAAGGGACATTCTATTTAAAATAAACTTTTAGGATTCAGATAGAGGATGCAGTTTTAAGACACTCCAATTTATATTCACATTTTCTTGGGAAAAAATCCTACTGAGCATGTGCACAAGTTCACAGGGTATACATATACTAGTCTGTAATTGGCTGATGTGTGTCACATGATACAGGGGGCCGGAAAATGGGGAAAAAAATAAATTTGAAAGAAAAATCAACTGCTTATTTGAAATTCAGAGTAGGTGTTAAATCATTGTTTGTTTTTTAATATCTATTTATTGAGTTATTATTGACATACAATCACAATAAACAAATACGGGAAAGGCTTATTATACATATTACATTATTATAACAAAACACCTACTTAACAAAAAAAACAAAAAAATAATAATCATATAAGTATTCTACTCTCTCATAGTTGTCTTGTCTTCTTATTTCCAGTTCAAAATATAATATCTGTCATTAACACAGGACATAATCATTGTGGCAATCGGGGAGAGGAAAAAAAATTATTAAAAAAAAATCCACATCCGCCCCTCCCTCTACACCATAACCCTGCCCCCACCCTCCCTCAGCCTATCCCATCCAGCAACTCGGGAAAATACCAGTTAAGATAGCCACGCAGAAATAATCTTAATTGGGAAAGGTTGCCACTAGTTGTTTCTGAGTACTCTCTGGTAGAGATAGAATTACCCTCCTTCATTTAGCGAAAAAATATTGTACCTTCTTCTCTTGAATCAGAGATGGATCATATTGTTCTATATTTATTTGAATTAGTATTCTATTTGTGAATTATTTTATACTTAAATTGTCACTAGCTTTCCATGTTCTGAGGATAATGTTCTTGCCTAATAAAATTCCAGTATTTATTAAGTCATTAGGAATCTTAATCATCCTATTCGAGTATAGAAATATAATGTCTCTGGCATTTAACACTATTTCAGTATCTAAAAATGTATTCAGCCAAAAATTGACTTTTTTCCAGAAGTCTCTGATTTTAGGGCACGACCAAACACAATGCACTAGATCTTCCTTTGGGAAGGACCATCTATAGCATCCTATTTTTTGTACTGGGGACCATTTGGACACTTCCACGGGGGTTATATACGTTTTATTTAAAAGTCGCATATGAGATTCTCTCCAGGCTTGTGTCTTAGTGTTTTTAAATAGAGTTCTATAACTCTGACTTATGTCCTCTGCTGTAATCTCCTTAAAATGCTTTACCCATATGCTCTGACATTTATTCAAGTTTTCTAAACCATTTTTTTTCATTAAAATATTATACCAAATCGAAATTTCTGTTATCCCTGCTGTATATAATTTTATTCCATCATCTATTTATTTTAATTACCATGTCCTATCTGTCTCAGCTAGCGTATTAAAGTAGATATTTCTTATCTGTAAATAAGCAAAGAAATCAGATTTAGGTAGTAAAAATTCTTGGCAAAGACCAGAAAATGCTTTGATTGTCCCTTAATTTAAGTCCTCTAATTGGTGTAAATAAATTTGACCATTATGCTTCCATAAATTGAAGGTTCTCGTAACAGCACTCGGGGGAAATCCCACGTTACCACAAATAATCCTGTATCTGGACAATTGATTATTTATTTGTAATTCGTTTGTGTATTTGTGCCATGCCAGCACAATATTATATATAAAAAAAATTCCCTAATGACATCAGGTATCTCATTTCCTTTTGATTACCACCATTGATTAGGGAAAGAGTGCTATTTAGGTGTACAATCTATCAATCCTTGGATTGATTTTGTTTGTTTCATCTCATTTCCTTTTGTATGTTATAACCCTGTAATTGATAGTGGATAAATTAGACCTTCTTCTAATTGTGTATAAGATACTATGTTAGCCTCAGTTATCCAGTCACACGCTATCCTTACCATAGCAGCCCAATTATGATATTTCAAATTAGGGAACCCTAAGCCCCCATAATCTTCTTTAAGCATTAATCTTCTAAGTGCAAATCATATCTCCCCCCCCCCATAAAAGTTGATTACATTGTGAGTAAAAGTCCTGAGGTCTTGATCCCTAATAAATAATGGCAAACTCTGGCATAGAAATAGGACTTTGGGAAGTAAGATCATCTTAATTAATTTAATTTTTGCTGAAATAGTCAACCTGAAATGCTCCCATTTCTTATGTTGTAAGGCTAATGAACTCCATACATATTTATAATTAATATTTTAGAAAGAAAAATTCCAAGATACTTAATCTGAGTGAATACTTCCACAAATGGCGTTTCCTTAATACTCTCCTAATTTTTACACAGCCAGAACATTTCCGATTTAGAAATATTAATTTTATAGCCAGAAAAAGAACTATATTTTTTAATAATCTCCAATAAAATAGGGATGTTTTCCTTTGTATTACCCATGAAGAGTAAGAGATAGTCTGTGTATAAGGAGAGCATTAATCTCTTTTTACCTATAGGAAGACCTAGATTTTGTCTGGGAGTATTCTGAACTTGTTTTCTGGCTCTCTTGATAGCCTTTCTGGGATACTGTCTGGCTAGAAGTCTTTTCTCTAAATTATTAGACTCTTTTTCAAAATCAGACATATCTATACAATTTCGCTTTAATCTGATAGCCAGACAGTATCCCAGAAAGGCCATCAAGAGAGCCAGAAAACAAGTTCAGAATACTCCCAGACAAAATCTCCTTGCTACTAATACACGGGAAGAAAATGCACAACTGTCACATTTGTGACGACACATAGTGCACAGTACCCACAAATTTACAACATAATACGCAAACATTTTCCGGTATTACTGGCAGAGGACAAACTAGTAGACACTGTCAAAGGGGGACTTAGGTGTTCCAATCGCAAAAGTCCTACACTGGGCTCAATGCGCTCTCCAACTTTACTCAGATCTACCCAGAAAGAGAAAGATTCTTGGCTTAAACATACTGGCATGTACAAATGCGGGCACCATAAATGTAAGCCCTGTGAATATGTTAAAATCACTAAGGATTACACCAGTGAGGTTACCAAGAAGACCTACAAGATTAATGCTTGCATTAATTGTAGGACTGAGTCAGTTGTATATCTAATTGAGTGTTCACTGTGTAAAATCCAGTACATAGGACTCACCTCCCGTGACCTTAATTCCCGTATCAGGGAACATTTATCTTCTTTTTCCACTAAAAGAGCATCTACCCCCATTGTTCAACATTTTGGCACCTTTCATGACAATGACCTGAGGGGTTTCAAATGGTGTGGCATTGAGAAGATCAGTATACCCACCAGGGGAGGTGATGTGAGCCAGCTCCTTGCTAGACGTGAAGCATACTGGATTTTCACTCGTTTGCCTGATGGATTAAATTCCAGATATGATGTCATGAACTTATGGGAGTAATACTCCCATCCTTTCCATTAGGGTTTCTTTGTATATATATAATATAATATTGTTCCTTACACATATGCACATTGTGGTTTTTCCACTGTGTTTCCTTTATTAGAACACTAGTTTACAATTAACTGCAATGTTCTTTGTTATTAATATTTTCATATTTTTTTGTGGTATTACATATTTCATATATGATTAGTTCATTTATCATTATTAATGCCTTGATATATATATTCTTCACTGTTCCCCTTTTTTACATGTCTGGTATGACAACACAATTTTGTATCTGAATTTATTATAACGATATGTATAGGATCAGGTAACGCTAGTCAATTCTTATTCATGTGTGCCTACTGACTTAGACTTTTTAGCTATATATGGCCCCCTGACTAGTTCATAGTAAGTGAATGGTTAATTAATGTATATATAATTTTGAGACTAGAGTCTTATGGCATAATCTGGGCTTGTCAGACATATTAGCTAAATTACTTCTACCATTAATATTACAATATTGTATTTTGTCTGGTCAATGTTTAACAATCATTTTGGTTGTATCAATTGCACTTTAACATAGTTTACGGTTATGACTACAATATAAAGTGAACAATTCTGTATGTATGTGCTTGTCATTTTACAGGTGGGTTAGGTTCTATTTACCTGCTTGGTTGGTTGAGGTATGAGGGCGGGTCCTAACTTTTAAGCCTATCACATTTGTTTTAGGGTGTTTTAAACAGGTCTGTGGCACACCACTGTAGGCTATGACTACAGAGTAATCCGAAACGCGTAAGCCATACAGTGCTGCGCCCCCTATAAACCTACTTGCTCTTTTGCTGTGAACCTTCCCAATTTTTTAATGGATTAATAAAGATTTGTGTTTTATTTTTTCCTGACAAACTGGACTAATTCTCTTCTTTTTGCTAATATTATCTCCAGTTTCCAGTTTGCCCCTTTTGCTGGCTTTTCATCGTGGAGCACATGTGCAGCTTGTGTTACCTTGTACGTCCAGGAGCTGCGGGACAGCAGCGCACAGCCTATTGAGGCGGAGTCTTACCCTGTTCCCTACGGAGGATGACATAACGCCCAGCTGAACAGGTGGAGCGGCAGAGGGATCTCGCTACGGAGCGATTCACGAGCACGGACGCCAGGACATCATCTGGGATAAATTGAGGCAAGTGGGTTTACACACAGCCTCATCCCGGATTGGATCCATAGCGCCACATTGTGCCACCCCAGAGCTACGGGTGAACGTTTCCCTGTGACTGCACTCGGAGTCTATCAACCACACACATATATGGACTGGTGAGTCTCATGTGATTACCCGTTGGGCTTGTGTTTGGGACATTCTCATATACAGCTGCACATGTTGTACCTTGCAGAGATTATTCTGTTTGATACTATTTATTATTTTGTTTATTGCTTTTTTTTTTTTTTACTGCTTACGTTAACAGTGAGCTGGTAAAACGTGCTTGTGCATGATTTCCCCATAGGTATCAACGGGGAGAACCAGCTGAAAAAAACCCTAATACCTGCAAAAAAGCAGCGTAAAGCTCCTAACTCAGCCCCATTGATTCCTAAGGGGAAAATACATTTATGTCTACACCTAACACCCTAACATGAACCCCAAGTCTAAACACCCCTAATCTTACACTTATTAACCCCTAATATGCTGCCCCCGACATCGCCGACACCTGCATTATATTATTAACCCCTAATCTGCCGCTCCGGACACCACCGCCACCTACATTATACTTATGAACCCCTAATCTGCTGCCCCCAACATCGCCAACACCTACATTATATTTATTAACCCCTAATCTGCCGCCCCCAATGTTGCCGCAACCTAACTACATTTATTAACCCCTAATCTGCCGCCCAGAACGTCGCCACCACTATAATAAACATATTAACCCCTAAACCTAATTCTAACCCTAACCCCCCAAACTTAAATATAATTACAATAAATCAAAATAAAATTTCTACAATTAACTAAATAATTCCTATTTAAAACTAAATACTTACCTATAAAATAAACCCTAAGCTAGCTACAATATAACTAATAGTTACATTGTAGCTAGCTTAGGGTTTATTTTTATTTTACAGGCAACTTTGTATTTATTTTAACTAGGTACAATAGTTATTAAATAGTTATTAACTATTTAATAACTACCTAGTTAAAACAAAGACAAATTTACCTGTAAAATAAAACCTAACCTAAGTTACAATTACACCTAACACTACACTACAATTAAATTAATTTCCTAAATTAAATACAATTAATTACAATTAAATACATTTTTCTAAAGCTCAAAAAACAACAACACTAAATTACAGAAAATAATAAGCAAATTACAAGATTTTTAAACTAATTACACCTAATCTAATCCCCCTAACAAAATAAAAAAGCCCCCCCCCCCCCAAAATAAAAAAGCCCTACAGTACACTAAATTACAAATAACCCTTAAAAGGGCCTTTTGCGGTGCATTGCCCCAAAGTAATCAGCTCTTTTACCTGAAAAAATTACAATTCCCCCCCAACATTAAAACCCATCACCCACACAACCAACCCTACTCTAAAACCCACCCAATCCCCCCTTAAAAAAAACTAACACTAACCCCCTGAAGATCACCTTACCCACCCGGGCCGAAGTCCTCAACGAAACCGGGAGAAGTCTTCATCCAAGCCAGGCGAAGTGGTCCTCCAGACGGGCAGAAGTCTTCATCCAGACGGCATCTTCTATCTTCATCCATCCGGCGCAGAGCGGGTCCATTTTCAAAGCATCCGACACGGAGCATCCTCTTCTTCCGACGGCTAAACACAGAATGAAGGTTCCTTTAAATGACGTCATCCAAGATGGCTTCCCTTCAATTCCGATTGGCTGATAGGATTCTATCAGCCAATCGGAATTAAGGTAGAAAAAATCCTATTGGCTGATACAATCAGCCAATAGGATTGAACTGGCATTCTATTGGCTTATTGGAACTGCCAATAGAATGCCAGCTCAATCCTATTGGCTGATTGGATCACCCAAAAGGATTGAACTTCAATCCTATTGGCTGATTGCATCAGCCAATAGGATTTTTTCTACCTTAATTCCGATTGGCTGATAGAATTCTATCAGCCAATTGGAATTGAAGGGACGCCATCTTGGATGACGTCATTTAAAGGAACCTTCATTCTGTGTTTAACCATTGGAAGAAGAGTATGCTCCGCGTCGGATGTCTTGAAGATGGACCCACTCCGCGCCGGATGGATGAAGATAGAAGATGCCGCCTGGATAAAGACTTCTGCCTGTCTGGAGGACCACTTCGCCCGGCTTGGATGAAGACTTCTCCCGGCTTCGTTGAGGACTTTGGCCCGGTTGGGTAAAGACGTCTCCCGGTAAGGTGATCTTCAGGGGGTTAGTGTTAGGATTTTTTAAGGGGGGATTGGGTGGGTTTTAGAGTAGGGTTGGTTGTGTGGGTGGTGGGTGTTGGGGGGGGAATTGTAATTTTTTTTAGGTAAAAGAGCTGATTACTTTGGTGGAATGCCCTGTAAAAGGCCCTTTTAAGGGCTATTTGTAATTTAGTGTAGGGTAGGGCTTTTTTATTTTGGGGGGGGCTTTTTTTATTTTGTTAGGGGGATTAGATTAGGTGTAATTAGTTTAAAAATCTTGTAATTTGTTTATTATTTTCTGTAATTTAATGGGGGTTTTTTGTGCTTTAGATAATTTAATTTAATTGTAATTAATTCTATTTAATTTAGGTAATTAATTTAGTTGTAGTGTAGTGTTAGGTGTAATTGTAACTTAGGTTAGGTTTTATTTTACAGGTAAATTTGTCTTTGTTTTAACTAGGTAGTTATTAAATAGTTAATAACTATTTAATAACTATTGTACCTAGTCAAAATAAATACAAACTTGCCTGTAAAATAAAAAATAAACCCTAAGCTAGCTACAATGTAACTATTAGTTATATTGTAGCTGGCTTAGGGTTTATTTTATAGGTATTTAGTTTTAAATAGGAATTATTTAGTTAATTGTAGCAATTTTATTTAGATTTATTTAAATTATATTTAAGTTAGGTGGGGTTAGGGTTAGACTTAGGTTTAGGGGTTAATAACTTTATTATAGTGGCGGCGACGTTGGGGGCGGCAGATTAGGTTTTAATAAATGAAGGTAGGTGGTGGCGATGCTAGGGCCGGCAGATTAGGGGTTAATAATATTTAACTAGTGTTTGTGATGCGGGAGTGCAGCGGTTTAGGGGTTAATATATTTATTATAGTGGCGGCGATGTCCGGTTCGGCAGATTAGGGGTTAAAATATTTATTTTAGTGTTTGCGATGTGGGAGGGCCTCGGCTAAGGGGTTAATAGGTAGTTTATGGGTGTTAGTGTACTTTTTAGCACTTTAGTTAAGAGTTTTATGCTACGGCGTTGTAGTGTAAAACTCTTAACTACTGACTTTTAAATGCGGTACCAGTCTTGACAGGAGAGGGTGTACCGCTCACTTTTTGTCAGACTCGTAATACCAGCGTTATGCAAGTCCCATTGAAAATATAGGATACGCGATTGACGTAAGTGGATTAGTGGCCAAAAAAGTGAGCAGTACACCTGTACCTGCAAGACTCGTAATACCAGCGGGCGTTAAAAAGCAGCGTTGGGACCGGCCAACGCTGCTTTTTAAGCCTAACGCAAGACTCGTAATCTAGCCGCAAGTTTTTATTGATTAAGCATGCGACTCCTTTCTTTCTGCCCGTACATGGTGTGGCAAGTACCTCTCCTGACTCCTACCCATTTAAATTTTAATTTCTTTAATTCTTCTTCATTAAGATGGGTCTCTTATATAAAGGCTATGTCTGGGTGAAAACGTTGTAGATAAGAGATAACCCTTTTCCTTTTAATCGGTGAGGTAATTCTACCAACTTTCCATGAGATAATATTTAATGTTGACAAACAATACCAGGCTGCTACAGGCAGGGAGTTCCTGCACAATCCATATGCAGAGGCGGATCCAGGCAGCTAACAGGTAACAGGGGTGCTAAGCTGTGTAAAAACGGCCGGTGTAGCCGAAAATATAGATTCAAAAAGCATATACAGCAGCACTGAGGCAAAGGAGTAGCAGGGCAATCCAATAGTTAAAAAATATAACTTTTATTTAAACATGTGTTAAAAGAATACACAGCTACAAACTCCCTGACTAGTTTCGTGCCCTATAGGCACTTAATCATAGGGTAAGTTTGTCAGGTGATAGTACCTCTATTTAAAGGGACCAATACACCTGTATACAATTAAATGAAACAACACATACATAAAATACAAATATATGCATATCTCATAAAAACAACAACAAATAATTCCATTTGCATGCACCAATTCTAAGTAAGAAAAAGCAGCTCACACAAGCTAGTTTGAATATGTTTACATTGTTCATCATATATTATATATGTTATTTATGTTACTATATGTCTTATACTGCAAAAAATACACATAAAAAAGACACCAATACTACATGGTCTAAAAGACACATTCCAAATGGTGCTTAACTATTCTATGCATAAATCCAGAATTGCTATAAAACTGGATCATTAATTATGCAGTTTGATGGATCATCAAAAAAAAGACCAAAAAAGAACAAAAAATAAATTTATTTAATGATTTGCAAAAAGAGTTTCTTTTCAACAATTTGAAATTGCAAACCATGATTGGTATTTATGAAAGCCCATCAAAGAACACATATGTAAAAAACCAATTATTATGGATTATATATTAACTTTATATAAAGTTAAGGGATAAAAATTCACTTGAAAAAAACAAACAAACAAATCCCCAGAGGACCAATTTGTAAAAAATACACATGATTTCATAATTAACATGTAATCGGATTCACCAATTATTGTTAACTTCTATTCAAAAATAATTTCATCAAAAACAACACACATACTGTGTATTTTATGTTGAATATGAAATTATTGTTATATGAAAATATCCCTGAACCATTAAATTTATTATATAGAAATATGTACAGATATACACTCATTCACAGAAATGTATGGATCTTAAAGTGACTACTCCACAAAATAGCTCATGTCCCATTCACGATTCAAACCCAGGGGGGTGATAGTTCTCAATTTGTAAATCCAATATAATTCTTGTTTTGACAACAATTTACACCCCTCTGGGTGGGAACATGATACGATCAATGACTTGAACTTTCATACTGAATATGTTGGTCATATGTATAAGATTAAAGTGCCTGGCTACCGCAGACTCTTTTACATATTCCCTTGTATCCCTTATGTGCTCCCTAATTCTGGACCTCAGTTCCCTAGTCGTTTGACCTGTATACTGTAGGTGACAGTATTTGCATTCCAGAAGGTAAACCGCAAAAGTAGTTCTGCAGTTGGCATAGAATTTATGTGAAAATTCTTCTCCCGTTTGCGTGCTCTTAAAGCCATTACCTATGCTAATGTGACTACAAGTGACACAGGGGCCATGTCCACACCTATAGGTGCCTTTCTTTTTAATCCAATCACTTTTGTCAGTTTTATCAGAACAAACCAAACTAGGGGATAACTTTGAAGACAAAGTTGGTGGTCTTTTCGACACAAATTTGCATTTGCCAATCTGTGACCTTAAGGTCTCATCCTCCTCAAGTAGGCGAAGATTTTTCTTCAAAATTGAACAGACCTGATTAAATTGGCTCGAGTATTCGGTCGAAAAGACCACAGTTTCTTGTGTCACAAGACTTAGTCTGGTAGATCCCTGTACTAACTCATGTTGCGATTTTGATCTCACCTCATTGTAACTTTGATTCAACAGTGATTCGTCATAACCTCTCCACTTGAGTCGCTCAATCAAAGCATTAGCTTGTTCATCAAATAAGACATCAGAATTGGTGTTCCTGCGTAATCGCAGGAACTGTCCTCTTGGGATTGAACGCACCAAGTGGGGAGGATGACAAGATTTCATGTGGAGAATGGTATTCCCTGCTGTTGCCTTGCGGAATGTGTCACTTATAACCATTCCTTGGTCAGGATCACCCTTTAAAGTAAGGTCAAGAAAATTAGCACTAATTCCAAAAGTGTCTCCCACAAAACCAAGATTAAATTCATTGTCGCTTAGATATGCAAGGAAACCCTTGTAATCAAAAGGCTCTTTGACGACAAAGATCAAGTCGTCAATGAAAGGCATATAAAAGACGACACGATCTTTAAATGGGTTACTGTTTGAATAAAGGTACTTATCCTCCCAACATCCCACATACAGATTTGCGAACGAGGGAGCAAATTTTGCCCCCATGGCTGTCCCGCAAATCTGTATGTGGAATTCTTTGTCAAACATAAAAAAATTATGTTTAAGCAAGAATTCTATGATTTCACATAATACCACTTTGTTCTCCTCCGAGAATCTAGCCTGACCATCAAGAAAATATCTGATAGCCTGTACCCCCATGTGATGTGGGATACTAGAATATAGGGCAGTGGCGTCCACCACTACCCATTTGTATTCATTTTCCCATTTTAAAAGTCTTAACAACTGTAAGAGATGTGTGGAGTCTCTCAAATAACTTTTTAGACCCCTCACCAGGGGTTGCAGGATTGAGTCTATCCATTCTGAAGTAGGCTCAAAGAGAGACCCAATCCCCGAGACGATGGGACATCCCGGGGGTTAGGTCAAACTCTTATGAGTTTTGGGTAAGTAGTGAAAAATTGGAATCCGTGGATTCTCAGGGACCAACATCTCAATCTGAAACTAGTCAGGGAGTTTGGAGCTGTGTATTCTTTTAACACATGTTTAAATAAAAGTTATATTTTTTAACTATTGGATTGCCCTGCTACTCCTTTGCCTCAGTGCTACTGTATA
Organism: Bombina bombina; assembly: GCF_027579735.1. Classification (NCBI taxonomy): domain Eukaryota; kingdom Metazoa; phylum Chordata; class Amphibia; order Anura; family Bombinatoridae; genus Bombina; species Bombina bombina. The sequence continues at coordinate 66,783,228 of NC_069500.1, read as the reverse complement.
TGCTTTTTGAATCAATATTTAATGTTGATCTAGGCATATTCTACCCCTTTTAATATTAATATTTGGCTATTCTTTGAGTGAATTTGTGAAGAGAGCAAGGGGGAAGGGCACAGAGATGGGGCAGGGGAAAGGAAAGAGAAAAAAAACAACAACAAAAAACACAACACAAAGTGGGGACTAGGAGTAATAATAATTTGTCTACAATCAAGGATTCACTGCCAGATTAATTTAAACCTGAATACAGTAATTCCTTTAGACAGATACAATTAATTAACCAATAAAATTTACATAAACAAGTAAAAAATTTACATAAGCAAATAAAAAACTTAAAGGCAGTCGCCTTCAGTACCAGCTCTATTTTAACTTTCCCGTTTAAGTTTCCATTTTTGTATATTTTTACCCATAAAAACAAAAATTCCATCCACCCTATTGGTGCACTTGAGGTACCTATCAAGCCTATTGTATTTTGGTGTCTGATTTCGTGAAATTGCATATTTCTTACTCATCTGTACAATGTGTGCACATTTGTCTGTTATCATCTACTGGTCGCACCCCAGCTTTTGCAAAAAATCTTTTGCTTCCAGATAGTTTTCAAACATCAAAATTTCTGCATTATAATGTACTCTAAGTTTGGCTGGGTAGACAGTGGCTTGGATACCCTTTTTAATCAATTGGGTACAGATGGGCGTCATTTCCCTTCTTTTTTCAGAAGTTTCCATAGAAAAATCTTGGAAAATGAACAGAGTGTCTTGTGCTAACTTTAGAGGAAATTACTTTTTGTAATGCCTCATGATGTTCACCTTGTCTTGGAAGTTGACGTATTTGATTATAACTGTTCTTCTTCTCCTATGTGACATATCCTGTTCCCTACTGGGGCCAATCCTGTGGGCTCTTTCTACTGTGAGGGGTGTGTTGTGTATTCCAAGCATCTCAGAGAGACTCACTGCAGCAAACTGTACTAAATCTTGAAAATCCGGCATCTCGGGGAGCCCTATCACCCTGGTGTTATTTCTACGCACTCTGTCTTCGATCTCCTCAACTCGCTTTTGTAATAAACTAATCTTTTCTCTTTGATTTTTGATTACTAACTCTTGGGTGTTTGTCAAGTCTTCCTCTACTCTAGCTGCAAATTGTCTAATTCCTATTGAGATTGCTGACATCTCTTTTCTAAGTAATTTAAATTCTGGGGTTATCATCTCTGTTATTTGTTTAAGCAAATTCTGTGAGTCAGATAACTGGTTATGCTAAAATTCAATGTGTCCTCTGTTGAAACTTCCACCATATTTTTGGATCTCTTGACTTTTTTTTTTGCAGGCATACCTGGTGATTTATTTTTCGTGTGATTTATATACTTCTCCATTAGTGTGTAAAAGTGAAATTATTAAAATGACCTGAGTGTAGCTAGTGAGTCGAAGAGTGAATTTCTCTTTTTATTCTTTGGTCCTCCCCTTTTTTTCCCCTTTTACCTAGTGTGTATACTTCTCCTCTGTATAACAATGTTAAACCCATAGATATAAAGATACACAATATAATAATATAGTGACAAATAGTGCAAAAAATAAACAATCAGTCAACATACCATCTCAGACGGCTATTGCCTAAGTATAGTGAAACACAAATTAGTGTAATTATCTCATTTGGGGTCTAAGCCCCTAGTAAGTGCTGTGAATTAGTCACCAGGGTGCTTACTGATTTTCTATGACTATATAAAAAGACAAATTAAATACACACTGCCCCTGCAACTTGCATATATTAGTAAAACCACTTTTGCAGCTTTTAGTACAGATCATTTCAGCAAGGGTGTTCCTTTTTCTAATTTAGCTTCTTTAGCAAAGGGAAGGAAAGTACATAATTTTTTATTGTTTTTTAAACTTTTTTTCTGGTGATTTTTGAAAGACAATATTTCATGAACCGGGTATCTTATACACCAGAACCTTCCCAATTCTCCAAAACTCTCTCCCTCTTAGTTCGTTAGCCTTCAAGTTGAGGGATATCGCTGAAAAGTAGACTATATCTCCAGAAGCAAACTCTAATTCAAAACTTGTACATCCAGCTCTTTTGTCAGAGTCCACCTTTGGTAAGGCAGTCAGATTGCAAGTGAAATGTAAGGGTTTATCTGTGTTCACAGTGGGTCTCTGCAACAACACCCCTTAATAGCCAGGGTAGCAACTACAATACAAGTCACTATCCTCTTCAGCCCATTTGCCGCCGTAAGATGAAGCTGAAAACTTGCAATATCCTTTACTTGGCTTTCCAAATTTCAATAAATCAGAAAAGAAAAAGCAAGAGCGTGGGGGTTAGGGGTTAAGGGCCTTGTGTGTACTGTGCAGCATAATGCTTGCAGTCGGCGTGCTCTGTGGCCCTTAAATTCACTGCCGCTACTTCCCCTTGTCTTCCCTTAATATACCACCATACAGTCCAGATAACCCTTTATCATAATTAGCTGTAATCCAAGGGAAGGATGTTTTTCAGATTACTTATCTCAGTTTCCAGTGATTCGAGTAGACTTTTACGTTGTGAAGTATCAGTTCAGCTCCTACCCTGCCAACCAGAGCAATAGTGTCACAGATGTCTCAGGCACTCTTCTTATATGGCTGCAAGCAGGGGTTCTGGGAGCTTAGAAGAGACCTCTCTTGCCTCCATCTTGCACCTCCGGCGCTACAATTGACCGTCCTTTGAATGGACTGCTACTGGAGCGGTGGTGGGGAGGCAAGAGACCATGCACCAATGAGTGGTAGTGACCCTGCCTATTGGGTCTTGCTGCATACGGGTGTCGGGTCTGCTTTGCTGTGGGCCCGATGGAAGAGGGAAAAGTATCCTGGCCTGTGGCCAGCCTACGGTCCGGTGCAAAAGCCTTGGGGACCGCGCGTTCTCCCAAACCACGAACGCCGAGCTAGCGTGAGTAGCGAAGCTCCTCCCTATCCGACAGCCCAACAAAATATACTATCATTGTTTTTTTATTTGGCATTTGTATAATATAAGGCGCTGGACTGAGAAGCCCCACAAATTTGTCCTACAAAGGGTGGCCCTGCGTACAAAGCAGGCAGGGAGACTTAGGAAACAGCTCCTCACAGAATCCTCCATACTAACTGCACACTCTACAGAGGGCCTGGACCCGTTGAGTCAGACTAGAGAAAGTGCCTGTAAAATATGTGATATACAAAAAAGAAAGGAAACTAAGAGTAAAAAAACTGAGCCCTGAGCCAAAACAATCAAATACATTGACGGGTTCAGCCAGAGCCCATTAACATCCACCCAAGGATGTGGCGCTGATGTCAGCATCTTCAGGAAGGAGAGATATAAGCACTTAGTATACCAAATAACTCAAATGTAAAGAAACAGGACAGTGTGTGTCAGGATGAAATAAATAATCCTGCCTCGCTCTGCATTCCTCAGCCATTCTGATTAAAATGTAATAAGTTTAATATGAAGCAGAGACACCCAATACTTGCTGTTCTCATCTTTTTTATGAACTTACATACTTTTCTGGCAAAGAACACGAATGTGTGATGTGAAGATTTATTCATCCTACCTCTGAATCTTTAACATTTATCTTTAGCAAAGCAGTTCTTCAATGTTATGATCTGTATACTTGTCATGGTAAAGATGACAGTCTATGGAAATCATAAATAGTAATAAGTATATACCTGTCTAACCCTCTCTGGGCTGCAGAGAATGTGCTACAGAAACTGGATGAATAATGAACATATATATAGTTGTTGTACAAGAGTTGTAACAAGCTTTACTGCAGCGTAACACACTGAGATCTGTTTCAATCCATGAGAAGAGCTGGGATGTGCAGAGGAGTAGCTGAATGCCCCTCTCTGTTGCTGTCTCTTTGCACTTGCACTTAAACCAACCCAGATTTCACAGCTACCATCCCACTTCCCCTGACATAAATCCACCCACAGACCTCCCTGACTTAGTCCTTAGCTTCACGGTCCCTGCATAGAACTTTTTATGGTGTTTGAATTTCTGAAACCGCTTCTGGGGAATGTATTACATATTTCCTCAAATAGTTTTAATCAGGATTTTATTCTTAACCATTAGAAAAAGAAGAAAATCAATAAAAAAAATAATAAAATAACTTAACCAGTCTTACTGTATGTAATGAAAGAAATCAACAGAATTACTCACCAAAATAAACCTCTTTCAACGGAATTAACCCCCTGAAAACCCATTTTGGCAGTTTCTAGTGGCTTATCTTGGTTGTTCTCATTAATTTTTTTCCCCAATGTTTTTATGTGAGTTTATCTCACTGGTCCATTTCTGTTCAAAATGTAGAATTCTAATGACAAATTCAATACTCACTAAATGTTTTCACTCACACCCAAAACTCCACATTAAAGGGACAGTCAACACCAGAATTTTTGTTGTTTAAAAAGATAGATAATCCCTTTATTACCCATTTCCCAATTTTGCATAACCAACACAGGTATAATAATACACGTTTTACCTCTGTGATTATCTTGTATCTAAGCCTCTGCAAACTGCCCCCTTGTTTCAGTTCTTTTGACAGACATGCAGTTTAGCCAATCAGTGCTCAGTCCTAGGTCACTTTATGTGCATGAGCTCAATGTTATCTATATGAAACATGTGAACTAATGCCCTCTAGTGGTCAAAATGTATTCAGATTAGAGGCAGTCTTCAAGGTCTAAGAAATTAGCATATGAACCTCCTAGTTTTAGCTTTCAACTAAGAATACCAAGAGAACAAAGCAAAATTGGTGATAAAAGTAAATTGGGAAGTTGTTTAAAATTGCATGCCCTATTTAAAACATGAAAGTTTTTTTTGGACTTGACTGTCCCTTTAAGTAGAAGTAGAAAAATTATCGCCTAGATTTAGAGTTTTGTCGGTAAATACCCGCGGTGCTAACGCTGCTTTTTTTTCCAGCGCACCCTTAAGCCAACGCTGGTATTTAGAGTTGTCTGAATGACTGCGTTAGCCTCAGAAAAGGGAGCGCTGAGCATAATTTAGCTCCACTTCAACCCTCAATACCAGCGTTGCCTACGGTAGTGTTAAGATGGAAAAACGTGCTCGTGCACGATATCCCCATAGGAAACAATGGGGTAGTTTGGGCTGAAAAAAACCTAACACCTGCAAAAAAGCAGCGTTCAGCTCCTAACGCAGCCCCATTGTTTCCTATGGGGATTGGGAAACACTCTCTAAGTCTACACCTAACACCCTAACATGAACCCCGAGTCTAAACACCCCTAACCTTACACTTATTAACCCCTAATCTGCCGCCCCCGCTATCGCTGACACTTACATTATATTATTAACCCCTAATCTGCCGCTCCGGACACCGCCGCAACCTACATTATAGCTATGAACCCCTAATCTACTGCCCCTAACATCGCCAACACCTATATTTATATTTATTACCCCCTAATCTGCCCCCCCCAAATGTCGCCGCCACCTACCTACACTTATTAACCCTTAATCTTCCGACCGGACCTCGCCGCCACTATAATAAATGTATTAACCCCTAAACCGCCGCACTCCCACCTCGCAAACACTATTATAAATTTTATTAACCCCTAATCTGCCCTCCCTAACATCGCCGCCACCTACCTACAATTATTAACCCCTAATCTGCCGCCCCCAATGTCGCCGCTATTATAATAAAGTTATTAACCCCTAAACCTAACCCTAACCCTAACACCCCCCTAACTTAAATATAATTTAAATTAATCTAAATAAATTTACTATAATTAAATTATTCCTATTTAAAAATAAATACTTACCGGCTGGGACATGGCAGCAGAGTAAGAGAGCTCCGTTGCTGTCAGCCCTTCAGAGCACACTATCTGGCTGAACTGGGGAATAATTTGCTACCTAAATGAAAGCTGAGGAGCTACTGAGCAGACCCGTTTCCTTTTCATTCCCCTCAACATCAATTGAGCAGGGTTCCAAAGAGAAATGTGAGGAGAAGCAGACGCTGCAGGCGCCATTTTGACTTACCGCATCGCATTCTAACTGAGCCAGGGGGGCGATCATAAACAATAACACCCAGCCTACTGGAGTCCCGGATCAATGGAAAACACCCGACTGGTGAGTGAGAGGTACGGGGACAGCTGTGAGGCCGGTCAGGAGGGATCCGGAACCCTGACCTGTCAATCATAAGTAAATACCGACACGGGCTAAGGCAACATAAACTGAGCCCTATTGATCAGATGCACATTGATTTGGACTGGGAAACTTTGATTAACAACTTTAATAGGGGTAAAGGTCAATGTGATTACACGGTCACTTTACTATAACGGAAAAGCCGAAAGCCACGTGGGGGCCGTTTCACTTTCACTTTAATCTTACGCAACGGCACACGCAAGTGGGGAAACAACACATAAGCAGAATCAACCTGCTGTGGGACTTGATTTGGCTATAAATATATGTCATAACCCCTTCAAACTGCCATTAACCCCCTAAAGAAATAACAAAGACCTGCAGAACTAATGCAAACAGAAAAGTTTTAATCGTTCAGATGCAGCAAGGACAAAAAGTGGTATATTCCTGCAACTAACCACTCTGACATAATCAAGGGTCAAAAATACAGAGATTGACTCTCACTGAATATCACACATATTGATCTTGGCCTGAACAAACACGCTATTCCCAAAATAGAGGTATTTCTCCCTTAAAGAGACAGATACGCAGTGCAACCAGGCCATAGATCCTTTTAACATGACTTCCAAAAAGGGAAACAAACCAGAAAAACAAAATAAAAATCTGTCCCTGACCCCATCAGTCACCACTTTTTTTCATGCGCCAGAGGGCCCCTCACTAGATACAACACAAGAGGCTAATTGTTCTGAAACACCCCCTAATATGGCCACCCTCCAAAAGGACCCTCTACGTTCTATACAATCTCAGATCGCAGGTTTACCTTCTAAAGTAGATATTGAGGCGCTTAAGTCCTTCATTAAAGAGGAAATCAGAGATTTAAAAAAGGATTTGAACGAAATGGGGTCTAGGATAGAGTGCCTGGAAGATGGCCAAGATAACTTGAACAACCTAGTCAGCACCAATATCCAACAACTGTCTATTCAAGATTCTATTATCCAGGCGATGCAAGATAAGTTGGAAGATTTGGATAATAGAGGACGTACAAACAACTTAAGAATTAGAGGCATCCCGGAGGAGGTTCCACAAGAAAATTTGAAATCTTATGTAAAAGACCTTTTCCACCACCTGTTGCCAAGGGCGACGATGATTACAAATGACGACATTGAAAGAATCCACAGAGCATTGAGACCCCCCTCTAAACCACCGCCCCCCCCCCCCCCAGGGATGTCATCCTGAAGCTGTTGAAATTCACAACAAGAGAGGAGATCTGGCAGGCGGCCAGGTCCAGGCAGACTATCTCCTTCCACAATCACTCTTTGCAGATTTTCCAAGATTTATGCCCTCAAACGATCCAAAGACGACGTGAGGTGAGATTTATAACCAAAAAGCTACAAGAACAAAACATTAGATACCGCTGGGGCTTCCCATTCAGCCTCCTGATCAATCATAACGGTTCTCAAATAATATATAAAAGCTACAATGACCTGGACTCCCTATCTAAAAAGCTAAATATTGTTTTTGAAATGCCACCAGAAAAGGTGTTGGATTTTCCGACATCACAAGAGGAAAGAGGCAAAGACAGACCCAGAGAACAACGCCCCAACTGGACCAGAGTGCCTTCAAAGAGGTTAAGACAGGTCCAACATCACAGTCATCGGACTCTTAACTCACTTTAACCTGCGGTTCTTATTGGACTGTAGGCAAACTGAGGACATTGGGTATGGCAGACTACTATTCTAATACGCATAAGGTTGTTAATGATATGCATGTATCTTAACGGATCTGTTTAGAATATGCCCAATACTTAGCAAAGATTTTCTTAAGAGAGGAACATTTTATAAGTTATTGGCCCTGCAGGGCAATTTAATTATTCACTTATAGTTCTATATATGTTCTCTTCTCATAATCACATAGCCACTCCCCTAACTTTAAATTCCCCCAGTTCTGCATTTGATAAATTAAAAATCATATAGCTAAACTCTGAAGGTTAACTGACACCATTCGACCCCCTAGTTTATGGTGTATCTAAAGTTTAATGTATACACCGCATACTTATGTATTTTTGTATATCTAGTTAAGATGATTTACACTGTTTTGGTTTTACATTCTACAGCTACAGCCACTGTTGTTCCATGTGATGAATATATGCCTGCAAGCTGCAAGGTTTTTCTCCTTACAGGTTTTAATTCATGGAACTGCTGTCTCTTTGATTGCTATATGTTTGACAATTATATTTTACAGGTCAGATGTCACAATACTACCTTGTGGCTCACACACTGGTTCTTGAGATTTCAATGTTGTGCTTTGTTCTTTTTAAAATATAACTAATGTTATCAGACACACTACACATAAAAATAGTCTCTCACAATGTTAAGGGATTAAATACCCCTCAAAAAAGGTCCTTAGCTGTCCGAGAATATAGACGACTCAAATATGATATAGTTTTACTACAGGAGACCCATTTCAAAAGGGGAAGGGAACCTAAGATGTCCTTTAATAAATTCGGTCAGGTTTTCCTAGCATCTAATAATACCAAACGTAACGGGGTGGCCATCCTTGTTAAGAAAAATATCCCTTTTCGCCCAACTCACATACACAAAGATAAGGAGGGGAGGTATATTATAGTCGTAGGGTCACTCTACAATAAGGTAATAACGTTGGCCAACATATATGCCCCCAACACCCCGACACCCCAATTTTTTCTTACTATGAGGAATGCTATATTAGATTGCCAAAGGGGGGGTTTGGTGGTTGGGGGGGATTTCAATTTAGCATTAGAACCCGACATTGATTGCTCCAGAGGCGTTTCCTCTGTCCCCCAGAAATCACTACGGTTGGTTAAGGCATATTTAACAGACCTAACACTACACGACGCCTGGAGAATAACACATCCTTCCACGAAGGACTTTACTTTTTATTCTCACCCCCACAAAGTCTACTCGAGGATAGATTATTTGCTTATAGATGTCACTAGTCTAGACCTAGTTCAGCACACAGATATTTCCCCCATAACGTGGTCAGACCACGCTATAATTAGCTGCACCCTCAGATGGCCCATTTCACAGAGACCTGATAAGACCTGGAGACTGGATGAAACACTTCTGAAAGATCCACTCATTTGCACACAGTTAACGACCTCCCTGAACGAGTACTTTGAGCTCAATTGTACGACAGATGTGACACCACATTCAGTTTGGGAGGCACACAAGTGTACGATTAGGGGGGAGCTTATAGCCCTGAAAGTGGCAAGAAATAAACAGAGAACCCAATTTTTATCAACATTGCTAGAAGACCTTAAAAAAATACAAGATATACATAAAAGATTTCCGGGAAATCAGTCCCTACTAGAAAGCTTACAACATAAGAGGGATCAACTTAATTTGCTCCTGGGCACTGAAACCAAGCGGGCAGCTCTGTTTCTTAGGAAGACATTTTATGAGGGACATAATAAACAGGGAAAACTTCTAGCTAGACACCTCAAACAAAGATCCAATAGACGATACATTATGACAATAAAAGATAAAGAAGGGAAAACCTGGACATCATCCAGAGACATAGTAGATAAATTTAGAATTTATTACAACAGTCTTTACAACCTGGAGAGGGACCATTCCCCCCCTCCGGAACAACATATCTCCACCTATCTTTCGCAACTACACCTCCCCTCTCTCACTGAAGAACAACAGTCCAAACTAGACTCTCCATTATCTCTCAAGGAGGTAAAGGAAGCTATATCCGCCTTCCCGACGGGAAAAGCCCCAGGACCTGACAGTTTTGGAAACGCCTATTACTCCAAATTTAAGAATATACTAGCCCCCCATTTACTGTCCTATTTTCAAGACATTGATAAAGACAAATACTTCTCCCCTGAATCCTTACGGGCACATATTACAGTCATCCCAAAACCAGGCAAACCGACTGATCAGATTCCCAATTACCGACCAATATCCCTTTTAAATTCTGACATTAAAATATATGCAAAGATTCTAGCGACTAGACTGAATTCGGTTCTCCCCTTGATTATACATCAGGATCAGGTGGGCTTCATCCCTAACAGAGAAGCCAAAGATAATACAGTACGCAACTTACATCTAATTTGGCATTCCAAGTCCGTGGGGATCCCAACAGTGTGGCTCTCCATGGATGCGGAAAAAGCTTTTGACCGTGTCAATTGGTCCTTTTTAAAATTGACACTACGAGCTTTTGGCCTGGGAAACATTATGTTACATAGGATATTTGCCCTTTATGCCCAACCTAGCGCCTGTATAACACTTAATGGTATTTTGTCACAGCCTTTTCAAATATCTAACGGCACACGACAGGGTTGTCCCCTTTCCCCTTTACTGTTTGTATGTTTCCTGGAGACGCTGGCCACCAAAATCAGACTTAATAAAGATATCCCAGGGGTGAGGATAGGGAGGGGAGAATATAAGTTGTCCCTTTTTGCCGACAACATCCTGTTTTCCCTTACTAGACCAGATGAGGCCATACCTTTCCTGTTGGATGAATTAAACATCTTTAACAAACTAACAAACTTTTTAATCAACCACTCTAAATCCGAAATACTAGGAGTCTCCCTCCCCTTGGGGATGGATCTCAAGATTAAAACATTATGCCCCTTTAAATGGTGTGATAATTCTATAAAATACCTTGGCATTCAATTGGCAGACGAAATAGACTTGGTCTTTAGACTGAATTATATGCCGATCCGCCATGCCCTAACCAGAGATCTATCCTCCTGGTACTCTAAGTGCCTGTCATGGCTGGGGAGGATAAACACTATCAAAATGAATGCCTTCCCCAGATTGTTATATATTTTACAGACTCTCCCTATCCCTCTCCCCCCCCCCCCCAAATATACAGCTCAGATACAACAGTTGTTCCACTCGTTCATATGGAAAGGCAAACAACCCAGAATTAACAAAATAACCATGATGCGAACCAGAGAACAGGGAGGATTGGGGGTCCCAAATATAAAATCATACAGAACAGCTATTTTTATACAACGCATACTAGACTGGAAGATACACAGGACACAAAAAAGATGGGTAGAACTTGAAGAAAATTTAAACCTTAACATAAATTTACCCACTTTATGCTGGCACCCTAACTTTAAAACATTAACCAAGAACATCTCAAATCCTATAACCAAAGAGACCATGCAGCAATGGTCTCTGACGACCGGGATGAACCCATATATCACATCTAACCCCTCCCCTTTAACCTCATTGACTCACAATATTGAGTTTTCAATAGCAGACCTGGGGGGTACTAGAGGACCAGATGGTAGCATCATAGAACTGGATATCCATCAAATTACTGTAAATGAACACCTGATGACTCAAAAGCAAATGCAAGAACAAGGCCACTCATGGTCTCAAATTTGGTTTAACTATAGACGAGTAAATCACTACATCATGACCCATAAACACAGTAATAACATGTTGAGGCCCCTCACAACTTTGGAGAAACTTTTTACAGGTAACCACCAGAGGAAACACACCCTGTCCACAATTCAAACCATCTTAACACAACCCCCACCAGGTAACCTTCCCACTTCAATTGAAGCTTGGGAAAGGGAACTAGGTATAATCATATTACCCCAGACAGCAACCAACATTTTTAGAAACACAAAAGCTTCCTCGTCCTCGGCATCTATGGCTGAATTGAACTATAAAATACTACACAACTGGTATCTCACCCCAAGACGTATCCATAAATGATATCCCCAGGCCAGCGATAGATGTTGGAGATGCGGCCATGTAGGTAGTGGAATGGGACACATGTGGTGGTGGTGCGGGGAAATAAACAATTATTGGAGAAATTGCATCAACGATATGGAGGCTGCCCTTGAACTAACGATCCCTCTAGACCCCCTAATATTCTTGCTTAATAAATCTATGAAACTCCCGTCCAAGGCTCATAGAATCCTATTTCAAATAATGATAAATGGTGTGAAATCCACTATATCCAAACACTGGAAGTCCAGTGTAGCCCCAGACCTACACATATGGAGAAATAGAGTCACGGAGTTAATAGAGCTTGAAGAATATGGTTCTTATAAAAATGACACGAGAGACCCATACATTACAGCCCAGACCATCTGGGAGCAATATAGCTTAAAAACACAGAAAATGATAAGTAAATGATAAGCAGTGTATAGACCTTAATCAGTCATGGAGCAGCAGAAGACCTTATTGAGCTTTTTAAATCAATAGGCGAAAACAGTTTAGATGTTTGATCCCGACATGTATCCAGTTTAATTGTTTAACAGTTAAAGACCATAATCTGTGTTCCTTATGGAACCCAGATAATATGCTTATTCTGTTAGGATAAAATCTTTGAGAAATATATTTGCATTACTGACAAAAAAAAAATAAAAATAAAAAAATACTTACCTATAAAACAAACCCTAATATAGCTACAATATAACTAATAATTACATTTTAGCTATTTTAGGATTTATATTTATTTTACAGGCAACTTTGTATTTATTTTAACTAGGTACAATAGCTATTAAATAGTTAATAACTATTTAATAGCTACCTAGTTAAAATAATCACAAAATTACCTGTAAAATAAATCCTAACCTAAGTTACAAATACACCTAACACTACACTATCAATAAATTAATTAAATAAATGATCTACAATTAGCTAAACTAAAATACGATTAAATAAACTAATCTATAATACAAAAAACAAACAAACACTAAATTACAGAAAATAAAATATTTTTACAACAATTTTAAACTAATTACACCTAATCTAAGCCCCCTAATAAAATAAAAAAGCCCCCCAAAATAATAAAATGTCCTACCCTATTCTAAATTACAAAGTAATCAGCTCTTTTACCAGCCCTTAAAAGGGCTTTTTGCGGGGCATTGCCCCAAGGTAATCAGCTCTTTTACCTGTAAATAAAAATACACCCCCCCCAACATTAAAACCCACCACCCACATACCACTACTCTAACCCACCCAAACTCCCCTTAAATAAACCTAACACTAACCCCCTGAAGATCTCCCTACCTTGAGTCGTCTTCACCCAGCCGAGCCGAATTCTTCATCCAAGCGGAGCAAGAAGAGGTCCTCCATCCGGTAAAAGTCTTCATCCAAGCGGGGCAAGAAGAGGTACTCCATCCGGTAGAAGTCTTCATCCAAGCGGGGTCTTCTATCTTCCTCCATCCGGAGCAGAGCGGAGCCATCTTCCATACAGCCGACGCAGAGCAATCCTCTTCAACCAACGGACTAATGACGAATGACGATCGGAACAGCCAATAGAATGCAAGGTCAATCCGATTGGCTGATTGGATCAGCCAATCGGATTTAACTTCAATCTGATTGGCTGATTGAATCAGCCAATCAGATTTTTCTTACCTTAATTCTGATTGGCTGATAGAATCCTATCAGCCAATCGGAATTCGAGGGACGCCATCTTGGATGATGTCCCTTAAAGCAACCGTCATTCATCGTTAGTCCGTCGGTTGAAGAGGATGGCTCCATGTCGGCTGTATGGAAGATGGCTCCGCTCTGCTCCGAATGGATGAAGATAGAAGACCCCGCTTGGATGAAGACTTCTACCGGATGGAGGACCCCTTCTTGCCCCGCTTGAATGAAGACTTCTACCGGATGAAGGGCCTCTTCTTGCCCCGCTTGGATGAAGACATCTACCGGATGGAGGACCTTTTCTTGCTCCGCTTGGATGAAGAATTCGGCTCGGCTGGGTGAAGACGACTCAAGGTAGGGAGATCTTCAGGGGGTTAGTGCTAGGTTTATTTAAGGGGTGTTTGGGTGGGTTAGAGTAGGGGTATGTGGGTGGGGGGTTTTAATGTTGGGGGGGTATTTTTATTTACAGGTAAAAGAGCTAATTACTTTGGGGCAATGCCCTGCAAAAAGCCCTTTTAAGGGCTGGTAAAAGAGCTGATTACTTTGTAATTTAGAATAGGGTAGGGCATTTTATTATTTTGGGGGGCTTTTTTATTTTATTAGGGGGCTTAGATTAGGTGTAATTAGTTTAAACTTCTTGTAAAAAAAATGTTATTTTATGTAATTTAGTGTTTTGTTTTTTGTATTATAGATTAGTTTATTTAATTGTATTTTAGTTTTGCTAATTGTAGGTAATTTATTTAATTAATTTATTGATAGTGTAGTGTTAGGTGTATTTGTAACTTAGGTTAGGATTTATTTTACAGGTAATTTTGTAATTATTTTAACTAGGTAGCTATTAAATAGTTATTAACTATTTAATAGCTATTGTACCTAGTTAAAATAAATACAAAGTTGCCTGTAAAATAAATATAAATCCTAAAATAGCTACAAAGTAATTATTAGTTATATTGTAGCTATATTAGGGTTTATTTTATAGGTAAGTATTTAGTTTTAAATAGGAATAATTTATTTAATTATAGTAAATTTATTTAGATTAATTTAAATTATATTTAATTTAGGGGGTGTTAGGGTTAGGGTTAGATTTAGGTTTAGGGGTTAATAATTTTATTATAGTAGCGGCGACATTGGGGTGGCAGATTAGGGGTTAATAATTGTAGGTAGGTGGCGGCGATGTTAGGGAGGGCAGATTAGGGGTTAATAAAATTTATTATAGTGTTTGCGAGGTGGGAGTGCGGCGGTTTAGGGGTTAATACATTTATTATAGTGGCGGCGAGGTCCGGTCGGCAAGTTAGGGGTTAATAAGTGTAGGTAGGTGGCAGTGACATTGGGGGGGCAGATTAGGGGGTAATAAATATAATATAGGTGTTGGCGATGTTAGGGACAGCAAATTTGGGGTTCATAGCTATAATGTAGGTTGCGGCGGTGTCCAGAGCGGCAGATTAGGGGTTAAAAAAGATTTATTATAGGGTTTGCGATGTGGGGGGGCCTCGGTTTAGGGGTTCATAGGTAGTTTATGGGTGTTAGTGTACTTTGTAGCACAGTAGTTAAGAGCTTTATGTTCACGCGTTAGCCCAGAAAGCTCTTAACTACTGACTTTTTTTGACGGTAGGAGTCTTGTCGGTAGAGGCTCTACCGCTCACTTCTTCCAAGACTCGCAATACCAGCGTTAGGCACATCCCATAGAAAAGATACGCAATTGCGGTAGCCTCGAGTCGCGGAAAGAAAGTGAACGGTAGACCCTTTCCTGCCTGACTCTAAATACCAGGGGGCGTTAAAAAACAGCGTTAGGACCCCTTAGGATCTTGATAAAGGCAGCTAACACTGCCGAAACGCGTAGATTTGCTTACTTTTATTACATACTATTTTACACTGATTGTCATATGTTACTAGTCACAGGTTCATTTCGACCTCTATGATAAAAATAGAGAGAGATATATGATTAATCCCTGTGTGTGACTTTCTCTCAGTGCTGTTCTATAACCTTTCCTTCTCACGGCACAAAAAACAGGTTCATTTCTACCTCTTTGAAAGCTTTTGAGGTAGATGTATGAGTAATTCCTGTGTGCCCATCGATTGCATTATATCTGCATTATAGCAATAACTCTCTGCTGCATAGAAAAATCATCTACAATACACAGCGGATATTGCACAGGCCGGAGCCTACTTCTAAAGAAGAAATTTTATATACATTGGGGAGGAGAAAGACGGATCGACATTGAGCTGTTTTAAACAGTTGAAGATTTGTCATCACTGACTTTTCGAAAAACTCGTCGGACACTTGCAAGTATTACTAGGGATATAAAGTGTCTATTTTTTATTGAGACTTTCTTGTTTCAAATTTGTATCTACCTCTGGCTCACAGGATTGGAGGACTCTGACTAGTCAGGTCACGTGATGCACACAGCTCACGGCTCGTTTTTTCATAACTGCTACTAACGGCTAACAGATTGGACTCACTCGATATTTGCTCCTGATACAAGAGCGGTTTGACACTATTAGCTCTTTGTTACTATACTGTTTTTTGGCTGATCGATATATTGCCTTTATTTACATCTCTGCCTAATCAAAGCTATATTTATGTTTTAGATACTTATGCTACAATATTGCATTTATTGTTTTTTAAATAGTTACATTGAATGTATATAGCTTAATTCTCAGCTATATTTTAACTCAATTGATGCCGGCATCTTATATGTATTTTTAACCATCTGTGTATAGTGTATATTATGGTATTCATTACTACGAAATCCACATATGAATAATACATATTTTTTATTAAAACCTTTTATATATCACTTGGCTTTATTCTTTTTAAACTAACAGAACAAATTACCACAGACATTCGTATCTGGTGAGCTCCCATATAGAGCGCTTATCCCACCCCCCTTTCTCATATTACACATCTATAGTCAGTATATGGAGATTTACTAGACTATTTAAGGGATTTAAGCTTACACCATTGTTTAGCACTCACACCACAACTCTTTTCTTTCTGCTGCTTTTGACGGCTAACGCCAAACTCTAAATCTAGGTGTATGATTTTCTTTGAGGGGGAGAGTAGGGAGTATGCAGCAAGTTTTTATTCCTTGGGAAAAGAAGATTCTTAAAGGGATAATAAACAGTATTAGACAGTAATTAAAATGTTAAACAAAGACAGTCTATTCCAGAATTTTTATTATTTGAAGAGACAGATAATCCCTTTGTTACCTATTGCCCAGTTTTGCATAACCAACATGGTTATATTAAAGTGATAGTAAACTCTAAATTCAAATACCCTGCTCTCTGGCTGCCACTTTAAAAATCAATTTTTCTATGAGCTAAAGGTTTGAATTGTTCTCCAATCAGCGTTCTCGCCTTTATTAACATTTGTTGTAGCTATAGCGCTGATTGGACAACAATTTAAACCTTTTAAAGAGGGCAGCGGAGTGCAGGGTATTTAAATTTCAAATCCATATTAAAAATAAAGTTATAGCACAACTTCATTACCATCACTTTAATACACTTTTTACCTCTGTGATTACCTTGTATCTAAGTCCCTTATTTCAGTTCTTGTCAAAATGCACTGAGATACTTCAAGGGCTTAGAAATTAGCATATGAGCCTACTTAGGTTTAGCTTTAATCCAAGAATGCAAAGAGAACAAAGCAAATTTAATGATAAAAGTAAATTGGAAAGTTGTTTGAAATGACATGCCCTATCTGAATCATGAAAGTTTAATTCTGACTAGACTGTCCCTTTAAAACATTTGCAATATACTTTAATTATTTATTAGTTTCCCTTTGCTTTGCTTTTAACTCTAAAAATGATTGTTTTTCTAAATTTCTATAAGGTAATAGGCACCGACATGTTTGAACTTAACCCCTTAATGACCGAGGACGTGCAGGGTACGTCCTCAAAAAAAAGGCAGTTAATGCCTGAGAACGTACCCTGCACGTCCTCGGTTTGGAAAGCAGCTGGAAGCGATCCTGCTCGCTTCCAGCTGCTTTCCGGTTATTGCAGTGATGCCTCGATATCGAGGCATCCTGCAATAACCATTTGTAGCCATCCGGTGCAGAGAGAGCCACTCTGTGGCCCTCTCTGCACCGGACATTAACGGCTACCTTCGTTGGTGGGTGGGAGCCGGTGTGGGAGGTGGGTGGCGGCCATCGATGGCCTTTGTGATGCGGAGGGGGGCGGGATCGGGGGCGGGGACGACCGGGGGGACGCGCACGGACGCGCGCGCGTGCACGGGGAGGCCGGGCGGGCGCGTGCACGGGGAGGGAGCGGGTGGGAACCACTAAGCTACAGAAAATGTTTTTCTTAGAAGTGGGGATCAAAGGGGTTAATATGTTTTTTTTAGTGATCGGTTTGGCTGGTGGGGTATTGGACTGTGGGGGGGAAGCTACACTACAGAAACAAATAGTAAAACATAAAAAAAACAACATTTTTATTTGCAAACTGGGTACTGGCAGTACCCAAGATGGCCCCAATAAGGCAGAGGGGGAGGGTTAGGGAGCTATTTTGGGGGGATCAGGGAGGTTGGGGGCTAAGGGGGGACCCTACATAGCAGCATATGTAAATATGCTTAAAATTTTTTTTTTTTTTTTTATACCTTTTATTTTAGTACTGGCAGACTTTCTGCCAGTACTTAAGATGGCAGGGACAATTGTGGGGTGGGGGAGGGAAGAGTGCTGTTTGGGAGGGATCAGGGGGTGGGATGTGTCAGGTGGGAGTCTGATCTCTACACTAAAGCTAAAATTAACCCTGCAAGCTCCCTACAAACTACCTAATTAACCCCTTCACTGCTGGCCATAATACACATGTGATGCGCAGCAGCATTTAGCGGCCTTATAATTACCAAAAAGCAACTCCAAAGCCATATATGTCTGCTATTTATGAACAAAGGGGATCCCAGAGAAGCATTTAAAACCATTTGTGCCATAATTGCACAAGCTGTTTGTAAATAATTTTAGTGAAAAACCTAAAGTTTGAAAAAGTGAACAATTTTTTTTTATTTGATTGCTTTTGGCGGTGAAATGGTGGCATGAAATATACCAAAATGGGCCTAGATCAATACTTGGGGTTGTCTACTACACTACACTAGAGCTAAAATTAACCCTAGAAGCTCCCTACATGCTCCCTAATTAACCCATTCACTGCTGGGCATAATACACGGTTGGTGCGCAGTGGCATTTAGCAGCCTTCTAATTACCAAAAAGCAAAGCCAAAGCCATATATGTCTGCTATTTATGAACAAAGGGGATCCCAGAGAAGCATTTACAACCATTTATTCCATAATTTCATGAGTTGTTTGTAAATAATTTCAGTGAGAAACCTAAAGTTTGTGAAAAAATTTGTGAAAAAGTAAAATAATTTTTTTATTTGATCGCATTCGGCGGTGAAATGGTGCCATGAAATATACCAAAATGGGCCTAGATCAATACTTTGGGATGTCTTCTAAAAAAAAATATATACATGTCAATGGATATTCAGAGATTCCTGAAAGATATTAGTGTCCCAATGTAACTAGCGCTAATTTTGAAAAAAAGTGGTTTGGAAATGGCAAAGTGCTACTTGTACTTATAGCCCTATAACTTGAAAAAAAAGTAAAGAACATGTAAACATTGGGTATTTCTAAACTCAGGACAAAATTTAGAAACTATTTAGCATGGGTGTTTTTTGGTGGTTGTAGATGTGTAACAGATTTTGGGGGTCAAAGTTAGAAAAAGTGTGTTTTTTTCCATTTTTTCCTCATATTTTATAATATTTTTTATAGTAAATTATAAGATATGATGAAAATAATGGTATATTTTGAAAGTCCATTTAATGGCGAGAAAAACTGTATATAATATGTGTGGGTACAGTAAACGAGTAAGAGGAAAATTACAGCTAAACGCAAACACCACAAAAATGTAAAAATAGCCTTGGTCCCAAACGGACAGAAAATGGAAAAGTGCTGTGGTCATTAAGGGGTTAAAGGGACACTGAACCCAAAAAAAATTATTTCGTGATTCAGATAGAGCACGCAATTTTAAGCAACTTTCTAATTTACTCCTATTATCAATTTTTTTTCATTCTCTTGGTATCTTTATTTGAAAATCAAGACTGTATGTTTAGATGCCGGCCCATTTTTGATGAACAACCTGAGTTTTTCTTGGTGATTGGTGGATAAATTCACCCACCAATAAACAAGTGCTGTCCAGGGTCCGAACCAAAAATTGTCTGTCTCCTTAGCTTAGATGCGAACGAATAAAACGAAGAAAACCTGATAATAGGAGTAAATTAGAAAGTTGCTTAAATTGCTGCTCTATCTGAATCACGAAAGAAAACATTTGGGTTCAGTGTCCCTTTAAAGGGATACTGAACCCAATTTTTTTTTCTTTCATGATTCAGTTCTCTTCATTCTCTTGGTATCTTTACTTGAAAAAGTAGAGCTGTAAGCTTATGAGCCGGCCCATCTATGGTTCAGCACCTAGGTAGTGCTTACTGATTGGTGGTTAAATGCAGCCACCAACCAGCAAGCACTAGTCATGGTTCTGAACCAAAATTGGGCTGGCTGCTAAGCTTACATCCCTGGTTTTTCAAATAAAGATGTCAAGAGAACGTAGAAAATGTCATAATAGGAGTAAATTAGAAAGTTGCTTAAAATGACATGCTCTATCTGAATCATTAAAGAAAAAAATTAGGTTCAGTGTCCCTTTAAGTTGCCCTTATTTGTTTCCCCTGCTGAAGAGAATTAGGGACAACTATAAAACAGGCAAAAAAAGAGACAGTCCAAACAAGGTTGTGTGGAACATAGGATTATCTAAAAGGGATTCCACCCAGCTTTGTTTGTACAAACAGAGATATTTAAATAGAAAAATTGTTCAAACATGGTGGCAGCCATTACTTCACAGAAACTAAAGTACTTTATGAAAATATTTACACTTTTATATTCAATACAACTAATATAATTGTTAAAATACATCTACATATTATACTAAGGCTGATATTTGCTTTAAATACATAATTATGTCTAGTGTGTATTTACTGTTTAACATTCCTTTAAAGGGACAGTAAACACTGTGTAATTACAAGACATTTCTGTTGTGCTGCTATACAATAACAGATCAGCCAAACAATCGCCTAGATTACGAGTTGTGCGTTAGGCTGAAAAAGCAGCGTTAACAGGTCCTAACGCTGCTTTTTCCATACCGCTGCTATTATGAGTCTTGCAGGTTTAGGGGCAGGGCACACTTCTTTGGCCTTACCGCAAAACGACTTACGTAAACTTTGTAAAGTTTTTTTTCTATGGGACTTCCATAACGCTGATATTATGAGTCTGTCCTGGGAGGCCGAAAAGTGAGCGGTACACCCTCTACCTCCAAGATCCCTAACACAACGTTGTAACATAAAACTCATAACTAAAGTGCTAAAAAGTACACTAACACCCATAAACTACCTATTAACCCCTAAACCGAGGTCCTCCCGCATCGCAAACACTAAAATAAAATTTTTAACCCCTAATATGCCGCTCCGGACATCACCGCAACTATAAGAAACATATTAACCTAAACCTAACCCCTAAACCGCCGCACTCCCACCTCGCAAACACTAGTTAAATAATATTAACCCCTAATCTGCCATCCCTAACATCGCTGCCACCTACCTACATTTATTAACCCCTAATCTGCCGTCCCCAACGTCGCCGCCACTATACTAAATGTATTAACCCCTAAGTCTAACCCTAACCCTAACACCCCCTAACTTAAATATAATTACAATAAATCTAAATAAAAATTTATATTATTACCTAAATAATTCCAATTTAAAACTAAATACTTACCTATAAAAGAAACCATAAGCTAGCTACAAGCTAGCTAATAGTTACATTGTAGCTAGCTTAGGTTTTATTTTTATTTTACAGGCAAGTTTGTATTTATTTTAACTAGGTAGAATAGTTATTAAATAGTTATTAACTATTTAATAACTACCTAGCTAAAATAAATACAAAAGTACCTGTAAAATAAAACCTAACCTAAGTTACAATAACCCCCCCCCCCAAAATAAAAAAAAACCCTAGCCTAAACTAAACTATCAATAGCCCTTAAAAGGGCCTTTTGCGGCCCTTTTAAGGGCTATTTATTTCGATTTATTGTAATTATATTTAAGTTAGGGGGTGTTAGGGTTAGGGTTAGACTTAGGTTTAGGAGTTAATACATTTAGTATAGTGGCGGCGACACTGGGGGCGGCAGATTAGGCGTTAATAAATGTAGGTAGGTGGCGGCGATGTTAGGGATGGCAGATTAGGGGTTAATAATATTTAACTAATGTTTGCGAGGCTGGAGTGCGGTGGTTTAGGGGTTAATATGTTTATTATTGTGGCGGCGACGTTGGGGGCGGTAGATTAGGGGTTAATAAGTGTAGGGAGGTTGCGGCGACATTGGGGCAGCAGATTAGGGGTTAATAAATATAATGTAGGTGTTGGCGATGTTGGGGGCAGCAGATTAGGGGTTCATAAATATAATGTACCTGGCGGCGGTGTCCGGAGCAGCAGATTAGGGGATAATAAATATAATGCAGGTGTCGGCGATGTCGGGGGCAGCAGATTAGGGGTTAATAAGTGTAAGATTAGGGGTTTATAGACTCGGGGTTCATGTTAGGGTGTTAGGTGTAAACATAAATTTTATTTCCCAATAGGAATCAATGGGGCTGAGTTACTGAGTTTTACGCTGCTTTTTTGCAGGTGAAGGGAGACTTTTTCTCAGCCGGCTCTCCCCATTGATTCTTATGGGGAAACCGTGCACGAGCATGTACGACCAGTTCACCGCTGACTTAAGCAGCACTGATATTGGAGTGCGGTAAGGAGCACAATTTTGCTCAATGCTCACTTTTTGTCTTTTAACGCCGGGTTTGTAAAAACCCGTAATACCAGCGCTGCAGGTAAGTGAGCAGTGAGAGAACTAAAAAAGTGTTGGGTATATGGTGCGCAAATCTGCCCCTTGCAATACACACTAATCTGCTCCCATAAAGCAGATAATGCAAGAACTGGTACAAAGAAAAAGAGAGATGTGTGTATGCGCTAAACAGCTCTGGGGATGATGAATATTCTATAAATATATATTAGTATATTTAGAGATATGAATTATGAAGGTATATATTATGAAAACACTTTGTGTGGCATAAAAATATAGTGTAGATGTTACAGAGTCTACCTGTGCGACTAGTTTAAATCTAATATCCAAGCAACTAAAATGAATCAAATATCAAAGCAATATGTATATCAAAATAAAATTTATTTATCTTAATTAAAATAACAATGAAATATTGTCTACTGATACTATGATATTATGACCGGTCATATATAGTAACAAACTCTATGCTAAAACATAAAAAATAAGCTAAAAATAGCTGACTATTTGTGCAGCTCAGTCTAAAATTATATTGGGATAGTAGCCCTATATGAGAGAGTAAATCCACCTATGGAATCTTGGCTTTTATAACAGTGAAAGTTCCGTTTGGGAAAGAGGTAGATATCAAACTACCTAGGGATGAAGTATTATTATGGCTGTGAGAGAAAACTGCTCGTTAGCACCGCACAGCCTCTAACCCAAAACTCGTAATCTAGCCGAATGTTTTTAAAACAAATTAACATCATTTTTGCTGCAATTATTTTTCATTAGCCAAACGCCACTCACCATTTGCCTTATTTGGTGGAGCCAATCTGGGCTTTAGTCCACCGACAACAAGGCTAACAATGGTTATAATGTTATTATAAAGTACATTTATTTGCAGTTGTTATCTGATAAAGTCAATTGGTATATACAGTATATGTAGCAGAGTTAGCCTTGAGAGGTCAGCATGGTGCATTTCAAGTTTTGAATAAGACAAAATAAATAATGGACAAAATAAATAATGAAAATATTATGCATAAGTTGATTCATTGTGCATAAATAAACATTTTATATACAAATATTAGGGTGTTTACTGTACCTTTAATGTTTCCAGTAAGGGTTAATCATGTTCTACTTAATCATTAATGCCTAGATTTAGAGTTCTGCGTTAGCCGTCAAACCAGCGTTAAGGGGTCCTAACGCTGGTTTTGGCCGCCCGCTGGTATTTAGAGTCAGTCAGGAAAGGGTCTAACGCTCACTTTCCAGCCGCGACTTTTCCATACCGCAGATCCCCCTACGCCAATTGCGTATCCTATCTTTTCAATGGGATCTTTCTAACGCTGGTATTTAGAGTCTTGGCTGAAGTGAGCGTTAGAAATCTAACGACAAAACTCCAGCCGCAGAAAAAAGTCAGGAGTTAAGAGCTTTCTGGGTTAACACCGGTTTATAAAGCTCTTAACTACTGTGCTTTAAAGTACACTAACACCCATAAACTACCTATGTACCCCTAAACCGAGATCCCCCCACATTAAATAGTTAATAACTATTTAATAGCTATTGTACCTGGTTAAAATAAATACAAAGTTGCCTGTAAAATAATTATAAATCCTAAAATAGTTACAATATAATTATTATTTATATTGTAGCTATATTAGGGTTTATTTTACAGGTAAGTATTTAGCTTTAAATAGGAATAATTTATTTAATAAGAATTATTTTATTTCGTTAGATAAAAATTATATTTAACTTAGGGGGGTGTTAGGGATAAGGTTAGACTTAGCTTTTATTAGAGTAGCGGTGAGGTCCGGTTGGCAGATTAGGGGTTAATAATTGTAGGTAGGTAGCGGCGACGTTGGGGGGGCAGATTAGGGGTTAATAAATATAATATAGGGGTCGGCGGGGGTTAGGGGCAGCAGATTAGGGGTTCATAGGGATAAAGTAGGTTGCGGCGGTGTACGGAGCGGCAGATTAGGGGTTAAAAATAATATGCAGGTGTCAGCGATAGCGGGGGCGGCAGATTATGGGTTAATAAGTGTAAGGTTAGGGGTGTTTAGACTCGGGGTACATGTTAGGGTGTTAGGTGCAGACTTAGGAAGTGTTTCCCCATAGGAAACAATGGGGCTGCGTTAGGAGCTGAACGCTGCTTTTTTGCAGGTGTTAGTTTTTTTTTCAGCTCAAACTGCCCCATTTTTTCCTATGGGGATATCATGCACGAGCACGTTTTTGAAGCTGGCCGCGTCCGTAAGCACCGCTGGTATTGAGAGTTGCAGTGGCGGTAAATATGCCTGTACGCTCCCTTTTCGGAGCCTAACACAGCCCTTCTGTGAACTCTAAATATCAGCATTGTTTAAAAGGTGCGGGGGGAAAAATACACGCGTAGCTAACGCACCCCTTTGGCCGCAGAACTCTAAATCTAGCCGTAAGTTTTTTACTTCCTATCTCAAGGATAAGGTTTTAAGGCACATGTTCCATCCAGATGTAGAGAACCTTAACCCTTCCACGTAGATCAACACCAACAAGCTGTGGATTAATGCTACCACTGCTCCTATATTTATTTATTTTATTTATGTATAAAATATTTTACCAGGAAAGATACATTGAGATTTCTCTCGTTTTCAAGTATGTCCTGGGTACACAAAACATTGCATTGATACAATGGGTACAATAAAATACAAAACAATAATAATACATGATATATGCACAATTTGTTTTAACATAGAACAGGTAGGAAATATATAATCAACCATGACAGGTGCATTCTGTTTTGAGATATGTATAGAGGGATCTCTTAAAGGATATTAGGCTTGGGGAAGGTTTGAAAGTGTGCGGGAGGTCGTTCCATAATTGTGGTGCTCTGTAGGAAAAGGAGGATCGAGCTGCTTTCTTTTTGTATTGAGGCAAGCTAAATAATGTGCTGGTACTGGATCGGAGGTTATAGGAGGTGGGAATAGCAGGGGAGAGCATACTGCTCAGGTAGGGTGGGAGCTTCCCAGAAAAGCTTTTAAACACTAGGCAGGAAAGATGGACGGTGCGTCTGGATTCCAGCGACAGCCAGTTTAGTTCTTTTAGCATGTCACAATGGTGGGTCCTGTAGTTACATTGTAGCACAAAGCGGCAGAACGAGTTATACAATGTATTAAGTTTATTAAGGTGAGTTTGCGGTGCTGGTGCATATACTACATCCCAATAATCCACGATTGGCATCAGCATTTGCTGTACAATCTTTTCCTTTACAGTAGGGCTGAGGCAGGATTTGTTTCTGTACAGGGCACCTATTTTTGGATAAAGTTTAGATGCCAGTTTTTCTATATGGAGGCCAAAAGATAGATTGGGGTCTAACAACATACCCAAGTATTTAAAAGAGTGGACTGCGGTCAGTGTGCAATTTGATTTTGTTTTGATGCATAGATGGGAATTTTGTAGTTTGTGTAGTTTAGGTCCTGTTCCAAAGATCATTGTGACAGTTTTGTCGGTGTTTAGGAAGAGTTTGTTTTTTGAGATCCACTTTTCTACCTCTGTGAACTGGTCTTGGAGTACTGCTTCAAGCTGAGGTAGATCGGAATTGTTTGCATAGATTACCGTGTCATCTGCATACATATGTACAGTTGAGGATTTGCAGACATTAGGCAGATCATTTATAAACAATGTGAATAGCAGGGGGCCGAGAATGGAACCTTGGGGAACACCACACGTGACTGGGAGAGGAAGGGAGTCGCTGTCAGAAATGGAGACATATTGTGATCGATCCGATACATATGATCGAAACCAGGTTAGCGGACGATCACCAATACCTGAGTTTTTTAGTTTGAGCAGTAGCATGTCGTGGTCTACTGTGTCAAAGGCCTTTGCAAAATCAAGGAAAATAGCTCCAGTTAGGTCTCCTTCCATTCCAGTTTGGATATCGTTGCAAACTTTTAGGAGGGCAGTTGTAGTGGAGTGATTTGTACGAAAACCTGATTGATCAGGGGTCAGATAGTTAGATTGTTGGTAATATTCACATAATTGTGTATGGACGCATTTTTCTAAGATTTTTGACAATACTGGGAGCAATGATATTGGGCGATAGTTAGAAACCAAGGTTATCTTAGGGTTGTGACAGGTTTAGCAATTGCTGGCGCACTAAGCTTCAACAGCATTGCTGGGATTTGATCAGGTCC
The DNA here is from genome assembly GCF_027579735.1 of Bombina bombina. Classification (NCBI taxonomy): domain Eukaryota; kingdom Metazoa; phylum Chordata; class Amphibia; order Anura; family Bombinatoridae; genus Bombina; species Bombina bombina. The sequence goes on along the minus strand of NC_069500.1, from coordinate 66,756,766 downwards.
AGACTGGTTTTTCCTTTTTAGGTTATTAAGGTGTTTCTTAATGACATTGAAGGGTACAGGTCTAAAATTGAACTTCTCTATATTGGGTCTTTGCTGATTTAGTAGGGCCTGATCCACAATTGTAGCTTCAGGATGCGTGCCATTTATTAGTTTGTCAATCAGGGTGGTGGAGCATCCGACAAAATATTTGTTAAAAGCATTTGCTACATCTAAGGGGAGTTGCAGGGTTTGGTTGTCCACAGGGCCGGATTTACATCTCAGGTGGCTGTAGGCACAAAAACCTGAAGCGCCCCCCCCACCCCCCCAGAAAAAAAGTGGAAAAAATTAGGACTTTTTTTATTATTATTTAGGACAACTAAAAATAAATATTAGATGTAAAATTACATTTTCCCTTTTATGGAGATACACAAATACATACACCAATTGCAATATTTGTTGTAATGGAAGCTACACCAAAAATCAATATTCACTTGACTCAAATGGCCATACAATTTCTATTATGTATAACAAAAACAAATCATGTTAAACTTTTAATGCAAAATATTCTAAAGAAAACCCTATTTAAAGGGACATAAAATGTGACAGTTTGCTGGGCATTTTATAATTGCACTAGTGCTTGCACAGAAGTGTGTTAGCCTCTTACAAAAGAGTTAAACACATAGTCAATGTCAGTTCTGAGACAGCAATACACATCTGTGCAGACCCAGATGGGCTCATAGGACATGTTTATTGACAAGCCATTAGTGTATTGCTTTTCTGGAGATGACTTTGACTATGTGCTTAACATTTTGTTGGAGTTAAACACAGTTTTGTGTAAACAATAGCAATATTAAAACTAGCAGCATGCAAGCTCATCACCATCAACAACCTGTGCAGCCAGTGGAAGAAAATATAAAATGTAGGTATTTTTTTCCACTACATGAAAAAAATCTTGTAAACTGATATTGTTGGTACAAATACACACAGCTGTTACATTTATTTTGTTCTGAAATATAAATATAATATGATGTTGCTCTCAATGGAAAACATGGAATGTTGTAGATTATATGTAATCCAGGGGTCAACAAATGTGTTTAAAATTAGAACTTAGAAATTCAATTTACCACACTTACTTGATAAAAGAACAGATTAACAATTTTTAATGTGATGTGTGTGTATGTGTATATATATATATATATGTGTGTATGTGTATATATATATATATATATATGTGTGTGTGTGTGTGATGTGTGTGTATGTGTATATATATATATATATATATATATATACACATATACATACATACAAACAAATATGCCATGTGAGTTGTTTACACACATACACATTTTACAGCCTTACAGTCTACAAACTTTGTTGTCAAAGTGCCCTAAAGGCTGTAAATCACAATTGGCAGCTTGTAATAAAGAGCAGAGCAGCTAGTCCCACATAACCTCCACACCTCCAAGGCCTTTATAGAACAAAAACATTCATCCTGAAGCAGAATTTAAACTCCTGGCTATAAAAAAGGAATACAGCACATAACAAGTGAATACACTGCAACCCTCTCTGGTAGCCAAGTGGTTAAAGTGCTCTGCTTGTTATGTTTTCATTCTAGGCAGCATTAGAAGCCTTGTACAGTCCTAACCTGTTCTGAAGCTTTCATTCCTCAACAAAAAGTTTCTGCACCACATCAGCATGGAGATTGGCTGTGTGAGGCAACAGAAGTACATAAAATAAAAGTGAAACTAAACATGCCTGGCGAAAATGGGAGGAGTTTAGTTTTAATCTTTGCCCCTCTCTCCTTCATGGCTCCCTCCACTGCTGTAACATATTCCCAATGAAACACTCGACTTTGTAGGCACCTGGCAGCATAATTCTTACTAAAATAAATGCCCTCATAAAAAAAAAAAAAAAAAAAATTTTTTATTACTGACAGGCAGGCGCCCCTCACTGCAAGGCGCCTGTAGGCACATGCCTACTGTGCCTAATGGGAAATCCGGCCCTGGTTGTCCACATTGACAGTGGAGGGTTGGGAGTGGATTGGTGGAGTTTGTAAATTATTTATGACTTTCCAAAACTTTCTAGGGTTTGATATGTTATTGTTCAGATTTTTACAGAAATATTGGGCTTTGGCCAATTTTGTTTGTTTAGTGCATATATTTCGCCATTGTCTATATACACAGTGATCGTTCATAGAGCCAGTATGCTTGAACTTTGACCACAATGAATCTCGAAACTGGTACATTTGAATGAGGTCAGCTGTGATCCAATTCAAGTGTGCTCCTTTTACTCTCACCTTACGCAGCGGTGCATGTAAATTCCAAACTTGTAGGAGTTCGGACTGAAAGAATTCAACTGCAGAGTCAAGGTCTGGGATTAGGTTTAATCTGTGCCAGGGGAGGTTCTTGATGTCATTTAGAAATGATTGAAGATTACATTTTTTGAAGGATCTAGTGATTTTAACCTTGGGAGAGGTTTTAGTTGCCTTTATTTTGCGCACACAGTACACTAAGCAGTGGTCACTGAAATTGTTAGGGAGAACACCTGCCTCCTGGATTCGGTCGGGAGAAGTGGAGAGAATCCAATCGAGCAGGGTGTGATTATGACTTTTGTTGTTTATGCGAGTTGGGGAGGAGATTAATTGCGTTAGCTGCAAAGACTTAAACACAGAGCAACAACTATTATTTTTTGGATTCAGCCAATCAATATTAAAATCTCCAAAAACCAAAACTTCACTTTTTGGGTTTTGAGCTATGGTTTCACTAAGGAGATGGGCTATGTCTGAAAGGGAATGAACAGGAGAGCTAGGTGGGCGGTAGATTCCAACAACAATGATTGATTTACTGCACGGGATCTCAATTGTGCCAGAAAGGAAATCAAAGTTGGCAGGAGAGCTAGATTTTTGTAAGGGGGTGTACTTTGTGGAGTTGTCAACATAGATTACAATGCCGCCTCCTCTCTTTGCTCTGTCATTTCTATGGCTTGAATACCCATGTATTGCAATGGCAGAGTCGGGTATTTTTGAGGTTAGCCACGATTCAGAGATCACAATGATTTTGGGCTTGTATTGTATACACCAAGCTTGTAGTGCATCGATTTTTGGTAGTAAGCTGCGGATATTACAGTGCACAAAGGAGAGGCCTTTTTTAGCTGGAAGGCTAGGAATGGAATTTGTTGGGGGACCAGGGTTAGATTCTACATCATTTGCAAGGGCAAGTAACAGAAGGAATAGGAATTTGGGCATATTTTTTGTTTTGCCAATTAGTGAATTGGATATTTTATAGTTTTGAGAGGTGGGGGTAGGAGGGTTATTTTTTATAACTCTCCACCAGCACTCAGCAGATAAGTTGCAGCAACAGAGCAGGCCATGGTGTATGATAATTTATATAGATAATATCACAATTAAAGGGACATTAAAAAATATATTCCTGTGTTTTACTTTTGATTAATGCAAGTGGAGAGTGTCACCAGTAGTGGGATTTTAGTTTATTAGCAAGTGAGCCATTTTATACATAGGGATGAGCGGCCCACAGATACACCCATTTTGTTAATGTCAGTATCAGTATAAACTGCTAAAACCTGAATCCTGCAAGCAAAAATATATTTAATTGCATGTACATGATAACATATATGAGATTAATGTCCCTTTAAGTGACAGTAATGACTTTTTTTTATTTTTAAGGTTGACTTGAAAACCTGGTTTATTAGTGTCTCTTGATTATATGATTTAGCCAACCCTGCACTAGAGAATAGAGAATGACAAAATCATTATGTAGAGTAGATAGATCACACATATGGATTTCTGGGTCATTATAATAACTGGGCTGAAAGTTGTTGGTTTGTTGTTCCTTCATGACTTTCTTGATTTGTTACCGTTATTGCCCCATAGTGACCAGCAACAGAAAAGTGAGACTAGCAGACAAAATGGTTAGTTGTAGCAATAATTAACAATGTTTATCAGTGTGTCAGTCTGGGGAATGTCTATGTCACATGACCCAGAACAATACTGTAAGATAACGATCCAGAGCTCAGCCTCCCATCTTGGTAAGTTGTGTGAAATGATGATATCTGCTGAATACACTGACAGCGCTCATGGTCTCTAGCTCTGCTTGTTGTGCAGTTATTAAGACAAGATAAGGAAACCGAGAATCTGTCTAGCAAAATAAAGACAAGATCATTACAGTGATACAGCTTTAGCATCAAAGGAATATTAAGACCGGATATCTTGTTTTAAACATTACATGTTTCTAGGTAGAACTTAATCTGATGAGTAAAAAATGTTTCTTAAAAGGGACAGTAAAGGCAAAATTGAACTTTCATGATTCAGATAAAACAACGAATATGGAAACTTACAGAAAATGTCTCAATGTACAGATGACAAGCGTTCAGATAATACAGTACAATATAGTGATACAGGTAAAGAACAGATTATTTGATTTGTAGTACATTTCTGAAACCTTAATTTTTATAATCTTAGAGACTATCATAACAGACTAATTAGCTGGCCACTTATGGACCTTTTGATATAGGTAAGACTTATAGCACATGTTAGTAGTCCTATCGAGGACCTTGTTAGGTCCAATGGCTTATAACGGGTATAACAGCGGGTAAACACTGCTTAAAATGATACTGTATAAATACAATTGTAGTATGAAGAACATTAGTAGCTGTTACCATAGCAAAATGAAAAATATAAAACAGTGATAACATTATGAGAACAGCATAATGAAGAAGGGCAATACAACAACAATATATATTGTAAATAATATATAGAGCTCAGATAATCTAGAATATCTGGAGAACCTTTTTCAAGGTCCCATTATCCAGCAGAGTTGCCTCAACCATACATCTTTGTATAATAGGATATTAAAAGGCTAGAGTGAAGCTATATGTTAAACGAATAGTTTCTACACCTTTCTAAGCAATCTGGGGGCATGTGGCTTAATTGTGGAGGTTAAAGCATGTTACCAACCTATATGAGGATTTGTGTGTAAATATGTTATAGAGCTCAGCTTAGGCTGTATATGTATGCATGATGTAAGAAGTGATCGGACTAGTACATGTATATACATAGTTATTATCCATGAAAAAGCGGCCTCAACCCACGGTAGTGAACCCAGAACTTCAAGTACCTATATATCTGTACTATTGCATGAGGAAGGACTCAGTTTATACTAGAGGTAGCTAGGGGTAATAGGCTATAGCACCTCCTAAACTAGAATAGAAGTCCAGCGGCTGTAGGATTATAAGGCCTCAAAGTGTATCTACTGTGGCTTACAGCTTTTAGGGGGTCTAGCTACTTAGCAGGTGCAGCTATAAAACAACAATAGTGGGATATATTTAATTCCTGCAAACATTTGCTGTTCCTTAGTGTAAGGTGAAAAGTACAAACATACTGGTGGTAGTAAATCATAGTTTAGTACTTGCAGGCAAGCAGATTCCAGAAGTAGCGCTAGTGCCTCTCACTTTTCAGAGGGTCCTTGTGAGCTCAAGTAAAACGTAATAGCGCTTATTAGGAAATAAATGGTTTATGCAGTTTTCCAAGGTTCTGGGCACTAAGATAAAGACCCTTGGGTCCATTAGCAGTGTAGGAGCTGAGTAAGCAAGTGAAGCGCACCTACCAGTATTTATGGCTAAATGCCGTGCAAAATGGCATATGACGAGGCCTTGCACAGTTTAGGTATTGTAAAAGAAAGTTTAGGTATACACATTTACCAATACTCTCAATGACATATACTGCTGAATATATATATGCTACATCCTTATGGTTTGGGCTAGTTCCCTATGACTCTGATAGGAGATGGATCTTACACCACTAAAACCCTCCTCAATACTGGGGGAATGTCTGATATATCATATCTGGAGAATCTATCAGGTTAAAAAAATACAAAAATAAATGGAGAGGAGCATGCAGGCATATAATATATAAATGTAGAATTAGTCAATACTACCTGCATGGTCTACTTCTTCGAAGCTCAAACAAAGGGTGTATAACATTAAATGTGTAGGAATAGGGGAATTTTGAACTGACCATTCTTCCTCAGAACCATAGCACATATCTCCCCATCCCCCTCGCCGGCGGTAGGAAAAGGGGCAAGCCCGCTTAACTTTGAGGACTGCAGTGTATGCCACGTAGGTCACCAATATTACATAAAATAAACAATATGAAACAGCATACAGGTAAAGCAGATAGCATTCAGATAAAGCAAACTGTGGCATTATAACCCCGCTAGCCTAGGTACAGCAGTAATCTCCACAAACTGTTAGATATATAATAGGTGCATACCATATTAAGCCATAACAGTAGCATTCTTGTGCCTATAAAAACAAGGTGTGTAGTTAAACAATATCTACCTCAACAAGTCTATATGTGACAACTACTCCAGGTCAATTACATTGATATGGAGCAATTAGCTTGAACGCAGATCTATAGGATCACAAAGTGTGTATGAAATGTCTTGCAACATAAGGAAAGGCTGACTATTTAGTAAATACATAAGTACGTATAGCAGCAATAGCTACCCTAAATCTACATCTGCATATCTATAAATGTTGCAGCCAGTCCAGGTATGGGTCAAGGAGTTACATCGCTAACTCAGGTCAGTTTGTGAGGGGGAAAGTAATTCAAGAGTGTACTCATTTACAGTGTAGCATATGCATGTAACAAAAAGTAAAAATATAAAGTGTACAATACAAAAGCAATAGCAAAACGAAATAAATGTGATAGATAACTAATAAATTCCTACAAAGGGTATGTCCCATTTAAAAAAAGTGTTTTCCCAAAACAAAAATAAAAACAAATTCCTATATAGATGAGAAATGAAAGGTTATAAATACACCATTGTAATATTAAATCAGCAATAATAAAGACATTGCTCAGTGAGCAGGCACGAAACCTGAATGCTGGTGCACAGGGCATACTGACATACAGGTGTAATAAAAATTATTAAACCCCCATTGCAAGTCAGGTTTATTGTCAAAATGTACAGACTTTCAGCTGTTTGCAATGACCAAATCAAACAAAAGCAATTGAAATAGCTCAACACAACGAATGCTTCAAGTGGTTTCCACAAATCCAACTGAAAATGGAACTTTTAATGTATTCTGCAGTCTCAAAATTATTCAACCCCCTGAATAGAATCCCTCACAACAGCACAAATATGCAAAACAGGTGTTGTCTCAAGCACACCTGATGCAACTAATCAAGGGCTTCATTAGTCGCACCAGGTGTGCTTGAGCTAGAACGCATGAAATACTTGAACTGGCTAGGGGTTTGTTTAGTGTCACGTTTGACTGCATGTTAGACATATGGCTAGGTCAATAGAATGGTCCAAAAAGTTAAGAGAACAGATAATTGCCCCTCACACACAAGCAATAGGATATAAAAAGATAGCAAAGGCACTAAATGTTCCTAGAGACACCGTTGGAAGCATAGTTTGCAAGTTGAAAGTTAAAGGAACAATGGTTACACTACCTGGACGGGGCAGAAAAAAGGAAGCTATCATCGACTGCAACCAGATTTCTGAGAAGGCAGATTGAGAAAAACCCTTAAGTGACTACAAAAGACCTGCAGCAAGACTTGGTGACAACAGGCACTGAGATTTCAGTTTGCATGGTTAGGCGCACACTAAACACAGAAGGATTCCATGCCAGAACTCCAAGACGTACACCAAAAAAGTCGGCACCAAAATGCTCAAAATCATATAAATAAGCCACAGAAGTTTTGGGATTCTGTTCTGTGGAGCGATGAAACAAAACTGGAACTTGTCAGCCCGATGGATCAGTGGTATGTCTGGAGGAAGAAGAATGAAGCATATACTGAAAAGAACACTCTTTGTCAGGGTGCCAGGAATCAGACTGAGACGAGAAGTGCAAAAATAATCACACCTTTATTAATAGCAAAAAATAATAAAAAGTCCACAAGTCAAATAACAAGCCAGGAATCAAAACCAGAACTGGTAGTCAGACGAGCCGAGTCAGGAGCCAAAGCGAATAGTCAGACGAGCCGGAATCAGGAACAAGGAAAACAGCAGAGTCAGGAACAAGCCAGGAATCAGGAACCAGGAAGGACGTCAGGCAGCCAGGTAATACACAGGAACTCTCACAAACAAGTCTCAGACAACGCAAAGGCAAAGTATACTGAACAGAGGCCCATTAAATAATAAGTGATGACATCACAATTCTGAGACTGCATCCTGTCTCACATGGATGATGCACAGCTGTTTGGCCATAAAAGGAAGTGCAGGAATTGAGCAGCATCCCCCACAATGCACCAAGTCAGGAAGAAAGGTGAGTAAAATGGCTGCCAGCAGCACATGGCAAACACAACAGGGAAAAAACCCTGACACTCTGCCTGCAGTTAAGCATGGTGGTGGCTGGGTGATGCTCTGGGGCTGCTTTGCACTGGAAACCTGCAGCACATGGAAGGCAAGATGGATTAATTGAAGTACCAGGAAATCCTAGGAAAAAACGTCATGCTGTCTATGAGGAAGCTGAAGCTTGGCCGTCATTGGACCTTCCAACAGGACAATGATCCCAAGCATACCTCAAATTCAACCAAGGCTTGGTTGCAGAAGAAGTCCTTTAAGATTCTACAGTAGCTATTACAGTCACCTGACTTGAACCCCATAGAAAAATCTCTGGTGGGATTTGAAGAAGGTGGTTGCAGCACGCAAACTCAAGAATATTACTAAACTGGAAGCCATTGCTCATGAGGAATGGGCTATGATTCCTCAGGAACGCTGCCAGAAGCTGGTCACGGTGTCTGCCTTTGCATCTCGTTTGCAGCAGGTCATAACAGCAGAAAGGTGCTCTACTAAGAACTAAAGATGCTTGCTATAAAGAGGTTGAATAATTTTGAGACTGCTGAATTCATTTAATGTTGCAATTTCAGTTGAATTTAGGGAAACCACTTGAAGCATTGGTTGTGTTGAGCTATTTCAATTGCTTTTGTTTGATTTGTCCATTGCAAATGGCTAAAAGTCTGTCAATTTTGACAATTAACCTGATTTGCGATAGGGGTTGAATCAATTTAATTACAACTGTATGCTCTTTGTCCGTCATTCAATTGTATATAGTTTTTAATAGCAGTATTTATTACATGTGTATTGCAAAATATATTTTTTTCTAATAAAAATTGAAATACTCTATACCAGCAATATCTTTTTATTCATAAACCTGCAATATATTCTGTTGCATCACAATATCACAATAAAGATTGGCCTTATACACAGCAAGTCGGGTAAATCTTTTTAAGGCTTTTCCAAACACAAGGGATTTATGTTTTCAATTTTATTGTGGCTCTGCACGATATGAACTTTTTATTTCTGTCTCAGTCAGTGGTATTACTGAAGTGTAAATGTATACCACTTCACGCGGACACAAAATGAGATGGGGATTTAGTACTGATTTCAGTGTAGAAGCTGTTTCCTATGATTGGTCCTGAGATAGAGAAGATGTAGAATACAATAATTCTGCACAGACACTTCATTATCTCACCCTGTGGGGAGGAAATATTCGCATACCTTTCTATGAGGCCCCGATCACCAAGATTATTCTTATTAATTCCGTTACTTTACCGTATTTAAAGGGACATTCATATTGTATTTTTTTTCTTTGTTTAGTATAAAAGAGGATGTTTAAAAATATATTATTATTATTTTTTTAAATGTATGTTATTTTAATGGCTTAGAAAATGAAATCACCAAACATATGATGTTTTCATACAGGAAGTCTGATGGACTAGAAATGAAGGCTAGTTTAGAAAGCCTCAAAATTTTGAAAGCCTCAAAATTTCCATTGATTATGCTTACTGGGTTAATTATAGAAATGTGCTTTTTACGAAAACTATAAATGAACAAAAAGGACCAAATGCATACAAGAAAAAAAATTAGCTTGTTTCTGCGGTTAATATCTTTTCTCTAAAGGCAAGAACATCACAAAGTTCAAATTTACGCTTTGTGAGCTCCAAGTTTCAACATTCATAGGGCCAGTGTTCTGTCAGAATTGACTACTTTGTTGAAATTAGCTACCTCGATGTGCGCATGCGCACAATTATGTCATCACACTCCACATATGTTTCAAAAGAATGTGTGTAATGCGGCTACATAATTACAAGCACGCACACATCGTTAGGTAGCAAATTTCGACAGAGGAAAATTGTCCTCGCATTTCTTCTTAAAGCAGCCATGTACATGCGCGCATGCACAGTTAAACATGGTGGTACAAATTTCAATGTGGTAATTTCTCATTCAATTACACAAGGTTTTTGATCGCTCATGTGTGCACTCCACTTCTTAGTTACAGGTCCATATCTAATCAAAATGAAACAAAGTGTCTCTCCACAGTTTTTTATAACCACATTATTTAATAAAGCTATAATTTGCATATTAAAAACTGTTAGAGAGGTAGAGATGCTTTATTTCATTTTGATTAGATATGGACCTGTAACTAAGAAGTGCCGTGCAAGCATGAGCAGTCAAAAACCTTGTGTAATTGAATCTCAATGAGGTAGCAAATTTCAGCAGAACACCGGATTATCCAGGGAATCAAGTGGGTCCAACGGACCCAGATGGCACTTGACAAAGGGCAGCTCTTCAGTGACTGAGATCGTTGCTGTCCTCTGTCTCCACTATGTATGCCCTATGTATAAAGTCAGTCACTGTCAGACCTAGACTATCACTGTCCTCTGTCTCCTTTAGTGGGGAAAATTGCAGGCTAACAGCAGCATTACCGCATTATGTATAGAGTCAGTCAAGGGCGGCATTCAAGGTATCACAAACGTAGCACTTCCCTAACTTTCTTACCACTTATTGTACAATTCTGCACAAGCATTGGTTGCCTGCAGGCAGACAGTCAAGGGGTGCGGCACTGCGGCTAGGCTAGTGGGTTGATATTCTAATGAGTAATGTTACACATGGGGGTATCATAGTTGATAAGGACAACTAATACTGCAGTACTAGTTTTATACTTCCTACTAATCCTCACTGGCTGATAATGACAACTAATACTGCAGTACTGGTTTTATACTTCCTACTAATCCTCACTGGCTGATAAGGACAACTAATACTGCAGTACTGGTTTTGTATTTACTACTAATCCTCACTGTCTGATAATGACAACTAATACTGCAGTACTGGTTTTGTACTTACTACTAATCCTCACTGACTGATAATGACAACTAATACTGCAGTACTGGTTTTGTACTTACTACTAATCCTCACTGGCTGATAATGACAACTAATACTGCAGTATTGGTTTTGCACTTACTACTAATCCTCACTGGCTGATAATGACAACTAATACTGCAGTACTGGTTTTGTACTTACTACTAATCCTCACTGACTGATAATGACAACTAATACTGCAGTACTGGTTCTGTACTTACTTCTAATCCTCACTGGCTGATAATGACAACTAATACTGCAGTACTGGTTCTATACTTACTACTAATCCTCACTGTCTGATAATGAAAACTAATACTGCAGTACTGGTTTTGCACTTACTACTAATCCTCACTGACTCATAATGACAACTAATACTGCAGTACTGGTTTTGTACTTACTACTAATCCTCACTGACTGATAATGACAACTAATACTGCAATATTGGTTCTGTACTTACAACTAATCCTCACTGACTCATAATGACAACTAATACTGCACTACTGGTTTTGTACTTACTACTAATCATCACTGACTGATAATGACAGCTAATACTGCAGTACTAGTTCTGTACTTACTACTAATCCTCACTGGCTGATAAGGCCAACTAATACTGCATTACTGGTTTTGTATTTACTACTAATCCTCACTGTCTGATAATGACAACTAATACTGCAGTACTGGTTTTGTACTTACTACTAATCCTCACTGACTGATAATGACAACTAATACTGCAGTACTGGTTTTGTACTTACTACTAATCCTCACTGGCTGATAATGACAACTAATACTGCAGTATTGGTTTTGCACTTACTACTAATCCTCACTGGCTGATAATGACAACTAATACTGCAGTACTGGTTTTGTACTTACTACTAATCCTCACTGACTGATAATGACAACTAATACTGCAGTACTGGTTCTGTACTTACTTCTAATCCTCACTGGCTGATAATGACAACTAATACTGCAGTACTGGTTCTATACTTACTACTAATCCTCACTGTCTGATAATGAAAACTAATACTGCAGTACTGGTTTTGCACTTACTACTAATCCTCACTGACTCATAATGACAACTAATACTACAGTACTGGTTTTGTACTTACTACTAATCCTCACTGACTCATAATGACAACTAATACTGCAGTACTGGTTTTGTACTTACTACTAATCCTCACTGACTGATAATGACAACTAATACTGCAATATTGGTTCTGTACTTACAACTAATCCTCACTGACTCATAATGACAACTAATACTGCACTACTGGTTTTGTACTTAGTACTAATCATCACTGACTGATAATGACAGCTAATACTGCAGTACTGGTTCTGTACTTACTTCTAATCCTCACTGTCTGATAATGACAACTAATACTGCAGTACTGGTTTTGTACGTACTACTAATCCTCACTGGAAGATAATGACAACTAATAATGCAGTACTGGTTTTGTACTTACTACTAATCCTCACTGACTGATAATGACAACTAATACTGCAGTACTGGTTTTGTACTTACTACTAATCCTCACTGTCTGATAATGACAATTAATACTTCAGTACTGGTTTTGTACTTACTACTAATCCTCACTAACTGATAATTACAACTAATACTGCAGTACTGGTTTTGTACTTACTACTAATCCTCACTGTCTGATAATGACAACTAATACTGCAGTACTGGTTTTGTACTTACTACTAATCCTCACTGGCTGATAATGACAACTAATCCTGCAGTACTGGTTTTGTACTTACTACTAATCCTCACTGGCTGATAATGACAACTAATCCTGCAGTACTGGTTTTGTACTTACTACTAATCCTCACTGTCTGATAATGACAACTAATACTGCAGTACTGGTTTTGTACTTACTACTAATCCTCACTGACTGATAATGACAACTAATACTGCAGTACTGGTTCTGTACTTACTACTAATCCTCACTAACTGATAATGACAACTAATACTGCAGTACTGGTTTTGTACGTACTACTAATCCTCACTGGCTGATAAGGAGAACTAATACTGCAGTACTGGTTTTGTACTTGCTACTAATCCTCACTGACTGATAATGACAGCTAATACTGCAGTACTGTTTCTGTACTTACTACTAATCCTCACTGGCTGATAATGACAACTAATACTGCAGTACTGGTTTTGTACTTACTACTAATCCTCACTGGCTGATAATGACAACTAATACTGCAGTACTGGTTTTGTACTTACTACTAATCCTCACTGGCTGATAATGACAACTAATACTGCAGTACTGGTTTTGTACTTACTTCTAATCCTCACTGGCTGATAATGACAACTATCACAGCAGTACTGGTTTTGTACTTACTACCAATCCTCACTGGCTGATAATGACAACTAATACTGCAGTACTGTTTCTGTACTTACTACTAATCCTCACTGACTGATAATGACAACTAATACTGCAGTACTGATTTTGTACGTACTACTAATCCTCACTGTCTGATAATGACAACTAATACTGCAGTACTGGTTTTGTACTTACTACTAATCCTCACTGACTGATAATGAAAACTAATACTGCAGTACTGGTTTTGTACTTACTACTAATCCTCAATGACTGATAAGGACAACTAATACTGCAGTACTGGTTTTATACATACTACTAATCCTCACTGATTCAAAAGGACAACTAATACTGCAGTACTGGTTTTGTACTTCCTACTAATCCTCACTGTCTGATAATGATAACTAATACTGCAGTACTGGTTTTGTACTTACTACTAATCCTCACTGACTGATAATGACAACTAATACTGCAGTACTGGTTTTGTACTTACTACTAATCCTCACTGACTGATAATGATAACTAATACTGCAGTACTGGTTTTGTACTTACTACTAATCCTCACTGGCTGATAATGACAACTAATACTGCAGTACTGGCTTTATACTTCCTACTAATCCTCACTAACTGATAATGACAACTAATACTGCAGTACTGGTTTTGTACTTACTACTAATCCTCACTGGCTGATAAGGACAACTAATACTGCAGTACTGGTTTTATACTTCCTACTAATCCTCACTAACTGATAATGACAACTAATACTGCAGTACTGGTTTTGTACTTACTACTAATCCTCACTGTCTGATAATGACAACTAATACTGCAGTACTGGTTTTGTACTTACAACTAATCCTCACTGACTGATAATGACAACTAATACTGCAGTACTGGTTTTGTACTTACAACTAATCCTCACTGACTGATAATGACAACTAATACTTCAGTACTGGTTTTATACTTACTACTAATCCTCAATGTCTGATAAGGACAACTAATACTGCAGTACTGGTTTTGTACACACTACTAATCCTCACTGACTGATAATGACAACTAATACTGCAGTACTAGTTTTGTACTTACTACTAATCCTCAATGACTGATAAGGACAACTAATACTGCAGTACTGGTTTTATACATACTACTAATCCTCACTGATTGAAAAGGACAACTAATACTGCAGTACTGGTTTTGTACTTCCTACTAATCCTCACTGTCTGATAATGATAACTAATACTGCAGTACTGGTTTTGTACTTACTACTAATCCTCACTGGCTGATAAGGACAACTAATACTGCAGTACTGGTTTTATACTTCCTACTAATCCTCACTAACTGATAATGACAACTAATACTGCAGTACTGTTTTTGTACTTACTACTAATCCTCACTGTCTGATAATGACAACTAATACTGCAGTACTGGTTTTGTACTTACAACTAATCCTCACTGACTGATAATGACAACTAATACTGCAGTACTGGTTTTGTACTTACAACTAATCCTCACTGACTGATAATGACAACTAATACTTCAGTACTGGTTTTATACTTACTACTAATCCTCAATGTCTGATAAGGACAACTAATACTGCAGTACTGGTTTTGTAATTACTACTAATCATCACTGACTGATAATGACAACTAATACTGCAGTACTAGTTTTGTACTTACTACTAATCCTCACTGACTCATAATGACAACTAATACTGCAGTACTGGTTTTGTACTTACTACTAATCACAACTAATACTGCAGTACTGGTTTTGTACTTACTACTAATCCTCACTGACTGATAATGACAACTAATACTGCAATACTAGTTTTGTACTTACTACCAATCCTCACTGACTCATAATGACAACTAATACTGCAGTACTGGTTTTGTACTTACTACTAATACTCACTGTCTGATAATGACAACTAATACTGCAGTACTGGTTTTGTACTTACTAGTAATCATAATGTTGTTATCCCATTTAATGCATTCCTATTTATTATTTTAGCTGCTGCTGTGTATTAAAATGGATTAAATTGTTGTGCAAATAACTCCTTTACCTTTATTTTGTCATTTCCATGAACTGAAAATGTCAGTACTTAAGTAATGGTTCTAAAAAAAAACTTTGTAAACATGGAGCTGCCAAACAAATTACACTTCCAGTGAAGGGTTAGAGGTATTGGCATGTTAATTTTCAATTACTCTCTGTAAGTTTTTGTATAAACAGAGATACAATAGGGAGGCCAGTCAGCATACGGTTAAAGATAAGATAAGGGTGTCTTGCTATGCCTAAAAGCTCAGCCCATTGAAAAATGACTATTTCATATAGAAAAAAAACCCAAAAGGAGCAATTAATCACACTTTTTTTTCTCCCCTGAGCTGATATAAGAAGCCATTGGAAACTAATTTTACAGTATATTGTACTGTGTAATAATAATAAAGAATAATACATATGCACATATTGCAGCTGTTTTATTAGGCTTCTCTGTGAGATAAAGTAGTTTCCTTTGTATAACAGATACTTTCTACGTCTCCTTTTGAGGATTCTCTTTGCATCCTTATGTATAAGTAGTGATCTATTGTGAGAGACACAGCACAAGGCCATAGGATATTACAAATTATTAGAAAGATATGTTAAATATGATGATGAGACCCCTCAGTTGTAAGCAGCCCTGCAGCAGGCATTTTACATAAGTTCCCTTTACATGGGAAGTATGGTCCCATTAGATTACATAGGGTGTGCGGTTTGTAGGAAGTGGAGACTGTGCAGATGAGATGGTTAAACGGTTTCTTATCTGAGGTCCAGAGCTTCTGCTTCTGAATATATTCAGTTGACAAAGGTGCCACCCGTTTCCTGCAACACTCCCTCTGTGGTAACATGCAAGAAACCCTTATCATATTGTGGCTTTTCGCTTGCAAAGCTATTTTTACTGTGTGTAGATCACACCTGCTCCTTGTTGTGAATCAACTGATCTAGTGAGGACAGGCTTCTGATCTATGTACTTTCTAAATAGATAGAGCATCTCATTTTAAGACACCTTTACATTTACTTCTGTTATCAAATTTACTCTTGGTATCCTTTGCTGAAAAGCAGCAATGCACTGCTGGAATCTAGCTGGTGATTGGTCACTGTGTACATTTGTCTCATGTCATTGGCTCATTAGATGTGTTTTTTAAAGGGACAATCTAGTCCAAAGTAAACTTTTTTGATTCAGATAGGGCATGCTATTTTAAACAACTTTCCAATTTACTTTTATCACCAATTTTGCTTTGTTCTCTTGGTATTCTTAGTTGAAAGCTAAACCTAGGAGGTTCATATGCTAATTTCTTAGACCTTGAAGGCCACCTCTTATCTGAATGCATTTTGACAGTTTTTCACCACTAGCGGTTGTTAGTTCATGTGTGCCATATAGATAACACTGTGGTCACGCACGTGGAGTTACCTAGGAGTCAGCACTGATTGGCTAAAATGCAAGTCTGTCAAAATAACTGAAATAAGGGGGTAGTTTGCAGAGGCTTAGAAACAAGGTATTCACAGAGGTAAAAAATGTATTAATATAACTGTGTTCGTTATGCAAAACTAGGGAATGCGTAATAAAGGGATTATCTATCTTTTAAAACAATAACAATTCTGGTGTAGACTGTCCCTTTAAGTCATGTGAAACGCGTAAGACTTA
Organism: Bombina bombina; assembly: GCF_027579735.1. NCBI lineage: Eukaryota > Metazoa > Chordata > Amphibia > Anura > Bombinatoridae > Bombina > Bombina bombina. The sequence goes on along the minus strand of NC_069500.1, from coordinate 66,739,625 downwards.
CTGAATTTGCTCCTTCCTGTATGCTTACCAGTCTTCTCTTTTTAGGATTAATTGTAGTTATGTTTTAATCCTGACTTCAATAAAGTGTTTTATATTTTTATGAAGGATCTTTTTCATTAATTTTTGTTTCTCACTAGAGGCCTGATATTCAAAACCTCGCCGCTCAGGTGATATATTCTAAGACGTCTCGTTGGTACCGCGAGTCCCTTAAAAAACTAATTAGAAACAGATATCTTATCTTGACAAATGTTTATGTTGCTATGTAATGTTCTTTATGTGAAACAGAAATTCCTACATTACAATACAAGGTCTAAAAAAATCCCAAAGTTTTTGTGTTTTTCTCTCCATGCCGGTGTGGTTTTAAATATCACACCCTAGATTTGTTCCAGTAGTAATTTCTGCTCTGGAGCGACTTTAACTATGTGTTTAATCATATTCCATGGTGCCATTAATACTGCAATAAGAAGAAACAATGATAACATAATCTTACGCATTATAGCATTTTTGTTTGTACCGATTTGTTCCTTTAATATAAAAAATGTCCCAATTTCAGAACATTAAACAGAAGCCGAATTCTTAGTAATAATCATAACTACTATGATGCATTTGTAAAATACAGACAGACTCTCTAGGGCTGGTTACCTGAGATGGGAAACGGGATGAGGCGACTCATGGTAAAAATTAAATACAGGTATAAAATAGACTATAAGATATATTTATTAAAGGGATATAAAACCTAATTTTTTCTGTCATGATTCAGATAGATTATGCAATTTTAAGCAACTTTCTAATTTACTCCTATTATCAATTTTTCTTCGTTCTCTTGATATCTTTATTTGAAAAAGAAGGATGTAAGCTTGGGAGCTTGCCCATTTTTGGCTCAGCACCCTTGGTAATGCTTGCTGATTGGTGGCTACATTCCTGCTTTTCCAATAAAGATACCAAGAGAACGACGAAAAATTGACAATTGGAGTAAAATTAGAAAGTTGCTTAAAATTAAATGGTCTATCTGAATCATGGGAAAAAAATGGGTTTCATATCCCTTTAATTTGGAGGAAAAAACATAATAACCTGTACTCAGAACTACAGCAAGACGTCCTATTCATATTGATACCACATGTAAAGGTTACAGAAACCAGCTATTTTTGCTCCTTTTACTTCCCTTTGAAGCCTATTCTGTTTGTTGGTCTCTATGTATTTTAGAGGGACAAATTATTACTGTAAAATTGTTTTTCCCTTATGTGTTTGCAATGACTTGTTATACAAGGTGCAGAGTATAACATGTATGATAAATTGCTTCTTTAGGCTTATTTTTGTATATGAAATAGCTGGTTTTGTTCTTCGAGGTTGAGCTTGCAAGGAAATTAAATCTCCTTATTTTATCACTTTCTGTACACGCACGCTTATTTATATAATCTCTGTCTGTATACCAAAGCCCAATACTAAGGATCCGATTCTAAAATCGTCCCTGGGCTGCTGAGATTGTATAAGAAATCTTGTCAGTCCTATTTCCCTGGTTGAATTATATAAACCACTTTTTACCCTCAAAACAGGGTGTCTCGCTAAAGGGTGTATACTGCAATTTTGTATGGGAAGGAAATGTATACATTACAAAAGTGCACAATGAAAAGAGTCATTTATAAATCACACAAAACGAATAATTGAACCATTTACACAAAAATATACAGGAAAAATTGTATTGTTAAAGTGCATCAAAAATCGTAACAAATTGTTCACCAAAAATTGTATTATATCAAAACCATTTTTATGTAAACTACACAGGAATAAACCGTTTGCACAACGTAAATCTAAATTTAAGTACACTGGATATGCAAAAAAGTAAGAAACTCATACTTAAAAGTACAAAACACAATTGTTTTTTTTTTGTTTTTTTAAATGGACTGAACAAGAGCGTTCCATAGACGTATATGAAATTTTCTCTCCAATCCCAGGGTAATTCGGAAAACATTTTCACACTGCAGATCTCACAGTTTTTTTCTCACCAGTTAAAAGGTGGCAAGCTTTATCAAAATACTGCAAACCTAAGCATACGAAAATAACAGCAAAATTAAGGTACAGTGTACTTATAGTGCAGAGTATTTTGTTTTGTATTAGACGTAATACTCAAGTTTAAAAACATGCCGGTTTCTCCCTAGCAGAGAGGTCTCATTACTTCTATGGGAAACATCTCGACACTCGCAGGGACATTCCTTTTTTTTTTAATAGAATTCCATGAGGGCTGCCGCTGCAGGAAAACTACATCTAGACCTGCAATTTTTTTTTTAAATTGGCCTCTTAGAGGGAACAATTTTATGATTTATCTATCCTAACCCCTGCTAGGATGTAATTTCTTCTGCTAGCTATCGGACAGATTACAAGTTTTGCGTTATGAGCGGCTCGGTAATAACTTGCAAGTTCTTTCCACCGCTCACCTCTAAACACCCCTAATCTGCCACCCCCGACATCGCCGACACCTACATTACACTTATTAACCCCTAATCTGCCGCCCCTGATCCAATCAGCCAATAGGATTGAGCTTGCATCAGCCAATAGGATTTTTTACCCTTTAATTCCGATTGGCTGATAGAATTCTATCAGCCAATCGGAATTCAAGGGACGCCATCTTGGATGACGTCATTTAAAGGAAACTTCATTCTTGAATAGCCAGCGAAAGAAGAGGATGCTCCGCGCCGGATGTCTTAAACATGGAGCCGCTCCGTGTCGGAAGGCTGAAGATAGAAGATGCCGTCTGGATGAAGACTTCTGCACGCCTTGAGGACGACTTCTTACAGCTTGGATGAAGACTTTTCTGGCTTCGTTGAGGACTTCTGCCCGCTTGGATGAAGACTTCTCCCGGCTGGATGAGGATGGATGTCCGGTCTTCAAAAACTGTAAGTGGATCTTCGGGGGTTAGTGTTAGTTTTTTTAAGGGTTTATTGGGTGGGTTTTATTTTTAGATTAGGGACTTTGGGCACAGAAAAAGAGCTAAATGCCCTTTTATGGGCAATGCCCATCCAAATGCCCTTTTCAGGGCAAAGGGGAGCTTAGGTTATTTAGGTAGGTTTTTTTTGGGGGGGGGGTTGGTTCTGTGGGTGGTGGGTTTTATTGTTGGGGGTTGTTTGTATTTTTTTTTTTAACAGGTAAAAGGCACTTTTAAGGGCCATTGTCAGTTTAGTGTAGGCTAGGGTATTTTTTCCCCCAACCTCTCCTCCTTTAAACGCTCCCTAAAGACCTTCTTGTTCAGGGAAGCCTATCACCAAATCAGTAACTAATGAATTCCACTTGCCTAATAGTTGCCCTCATCTAACTTCACACTAACATCATTCCCACCTTTGCAGTCCCCACCTCCTGTTTCTCACCCTCCTACCCATTTAGATTTGTTTGTTAAATTTTGTCTGGTGTCTCATATTGCACTGTCCTTTTACCTTTGTTACTTATGGACAGCGCTACAGAATCTGTTGGCGCTTTATAAATAAAGAATAATAATAATAATAATTTTGGGGGGCTTTTTTATTTTGATATGGCTGTTAGATTAGGTGTAATTAGTTTAAATATTTGATCATTTCTTTTTTATTTTGTGTAATTTAGTGTTTATTTTATTTTTTTGTAATTTAGTTAATTGTATTTAATTAATGTAATTGATCTAATTTTAGTGTAATGTTAGGTGTTAGTGTTTTATTTTACAGGTAACTTTGTATTTATTTTAACTAGGTAGCTAGTAAATAGTTAATAACGATTTACTAACTAGTCTACCTAGTTAAAATAAATACAAGCTTACCCCTGAAATAAAAATAAAACCTAAGACAGCTACAATGTAACTATTAATTATATTGTAACAAGCTTAGGGTTTATTTTACAGGTAAGTATTTAGTCTTAAATAGGTATTATTTAGGTAATAATAGTAATTTGTATTTAGATTTATTTTAATTATATTAAAGCTAGGGGTGTTAGGGTTAGGGTTAGACTTAAAGTTATTTTTAGGGGTTAATATTTTTATTTAGTGTTAGTGATGTGGGAGGCCAGAGGTTTAGGGGTTAATAACTTTAGTATAGTGGCGGCGACATTGGGGCAGCAGATTAGGGGTTAATAAGTGTAGTTATGTGGCAGCGATTTTGGGCGCGGCAGATTAGGGGTTAATAACAGTAATGTAGGTTGCGGCAATGTTAGGGACAGCAGATTAGAGGTTAATAATATTTAACTAGTGTTTGAGATGCGGGAGTATGGCGGTTTAGGGGTTAATATGTTTATTATAGTGGTGGCGATGTCTGGTGCGGCAGATAAGGGGTTAATACGTTTATTTGAGTGTTTGCGATGCGGGAGGGCCTCAGTTTAGGGGTAAATAGGTAGTTTATGGTTGTTAGTGTACTTTGTAACACTTTAGTTATGATTTTTATGGTACAGCTTTGTAACGTAAAACTCATAACTACTGACTTTCAGTTTACGGTACAGATCTTGTAGTTATGGGCTGTACCGCTCACTTTTTGACCGGACAAGCAAACTCGTAATACCGGCACTATGGAAGTCCCATTGAAACAGGACTTTTTAAAAAGTGCTGTAGTTACGTTGCGTGACGGAAAATAATTGTGCGGTAGAGCTGTACCTACAAGACTCATAATAGCAGCGGTAGTGAAAAAGCAGCATTATGAGGCTCAGCCAATCAGATTTTTTCTACCTTAATTCCGACTGGCTGATAGAATTCTATCAGTCAATCTGAATTGAAGGGACCCCATCTTGGATGACGTCCCTTAAAGGAACCTTCATTTCTCGTTAGTCCGTCGGGGAAGGAGGATGTTCCGCGTCGGTGGTATGAAGATGGATCCGGAAGAAAGAAGATAGAAGATGCCGCTTGGAAGAAGACATCGCCCGGATGGAAGACCTCTTCTTTGCCGCTTGGATCAAGACTTCGCCCGGATGGAGGAGCTCTTCTTTGCTGCTTGGATGAAGACTTCTACCGGATGGAGGACCTCTTCTTTGCCGCTTGGATCAAGACTTCTACTGGATGGAGGACATCTTCTTGCTCCGCTTGGATGAAGAATTCGGCTCGGCTGGGTGAAGACGACTCAAGGTAGGGAGATCTTCAGGGGGTTAGTGATAGGTTTTATTAAGAGGGGTTTGGGTGGGTTAGAGTAGGGGTATGTGGGTAGTGGGTTGTAATGTTGGGGGGGGGTATTGTATTTTTATTTTCATGCAAAAGAGCTGATTACTTTGGGGCAAGGCCCCGCACAAAGCCCTTTTAAGGGCTGGTAAAAGAGCTCATTACTTTTGTATTTTAGAATAGGGTAGGGAACTTTTTTATTTTGGGGGGGTTTATTTTATTAGGGGGCTTAGATTAGGTGTAATTAGTTTAAACTGCTTGTAATTCTTTTTTATTTTTTGTAATTTAGTGTTTGTTTGTTTGTTTTTGTATTATAGATTAGTTTATTTTATTGTATTTTATTTTAGGTAATTGTAGGTAATTAATTTAATGATAGTGTAGCGTTACGTGTATTTGTAACTTAGGTTAGGATTTATTTTACAGGTAATTTTGTACTTATTTTAACTAGGTAGCTATTAAATAGTTAATAACTATTTAATAGCTATTGTACCTAGTTAAAATAAATACAAAGTTGCCTGTAAAATAAATATAAACCCTAAAATAGCTACAATGTAATTATTAGTTATATTGTAGCTATATTAGTGTTTATTTTATAGGTAAGTATTTAGTTTTAAATAGGAATAATTTAGTTAATTATAGGAATATTATTTTGTTTAATATAAATTATATTTATGTTAGGGGGGTGTTAGGGTTAGGGTTAGAGTTAGGTTTAGGGGTTAATAACTTTATTATAGTAGCGGCGACGGTGCGGGCGGGAGATTAGGGGTTAATAATTGTAGGTAGGTGGTGGCGATGTTATGGAGGGCAGATTAGGGGTTAATACTATTTATTCTAGGGTTTGCGAGGCGGGAGTGAGGCGGTTTAGGGGTTAATACATTTATTATAGTGGCGGCAAGGTCCGGTCGGCAGATTAGGGGTTAATAAGTGTAGGTAGGTAGCGGCGACGTTGGGGGTGCAGATTAGGGGTTAATAAATATAATATAGGGGTCGGCGGTGTTAGGGGCAGCAGATAAGGGGTTCATAAGTATAATGTAGGTTGCGGCGGTGTACGGAGCGGCAGATTAGGGGTTAATAGTATAATGCAGGTGTCAGCGATAGCGGGGGCGGCAGATTAGAGGTTAATAAGTGTAAGGTTAGGGGTGTTTAGACTCGGGGTACATGTTAGGGCAGTGATTTTCAACCTTTTTTTTTTTGCCGTGGCACACTTTTTTACATTAAAAAATCCTGCGGCACACCACCATCCCAAAATTTTACAAAATAACACATTGTAGCTTAATACAGTGTGTGTGTATATATATATATATATATATATATACACACAAACATACATATATATATATACACACACACATACATACACACACACACACACACACATACATATATATATATACACACACACATACATACACACACACACACACACACATACATATATATATATACACACAAACATACATACACACACACTGTACTGTGCTGTCATGCCATGCCTCATAATCATAATGATTGTCTGTGAATGAATGTCAATGTCATGGTTGTAAATGACGCCTGATGAGCCTGTCACATACCTCCCAATATTTCAAAATTTGAAAGAGGGACTCCCCCGCACTGGGAAAACTCCCCCCCCCCCCCCATCAGTCATCATCTCACTTAAAATAAAAAAACGGCCTAGAATAAAAAAACAAGCAAAATTTTAAAAATATGTCATATTGTTGTCAGTCTGCCGCAGCACACCTGAGGATCTGCCACGGCACACTGGTTGAAAAACACTGTGTTAGGGTGTTAGGTGCAGACTTAGAAAGTGTTTCCCCATAGGAAACAATGGGGCTGCGTTAGGAGCTGAACGCTGCTTTTTTGCAGGTGTTAGGTTTTTTTTCAGCCCAAAATGCCCCATTGCTTCCTATGGGGATATCGTGCACAAGCACGTTTTGCCAGCTTACCGCTACCGTAAACTGCGCTGGTATTGAGGGTTGAAGTGGAGCTAAGTTAGGCTCAACGCACCCTTTTTTGAGCCTAACGCAGCCCCTCAGACAACTCTAAATACCAGCGTTGTTGGAAGGGTGCGTTGGCAAAAAAAGCAGCGTTAGCTACGCGGCTTTTTACCGACAAAACTCTAAATCTAGCCGTAAGTGAGGGAATTGTCTGATTAATGCATTAATAATATTTTTTTTGTAGACCGCTAAGATATTCTGCAGAATTGTACTCAAGTACAATAAAGGGTTGTGAATATATATATATATATTGTCTGCTTTATTTGCATTTTAGTTTTTTGTTAGTATATTTACCCCTCTTTTTCTGTAGAGAAGATACAATGCAAATGAGCGCACTGATACAGAATGCTTGGCACATAAAGGGGGTTTGCTTTATGCTTATGTTTGTGAGTGTTTGTTTAATCAGATAGGAGTATATTTAGTGTTCATATATAACCATACATGCCATATTACTCACTACTTAGTACTAACATTCATTGTACTGATCCTTTTCTTTGTTGCTGTACGTTAGATTTGAGTATTTATTTTCCCTTGTGTCACGTTTGCATTCCCTATTTACCACCGCTGTGAATACAAATATTTGTGACACAACCCATCCCCTTACACGACACAGTTACGTTGCAGGAAAATGAATGAGCATGTTCAGATGTCCAGACAGATCTTTATCTGTTCTTCCCAGTAATTATCGCACTCTGCGCCTCTGCTGCAGTCTGGCTTTCTGGGTATTGATATGCAAATGAGCAGCAATTTATACTGGGCTCTTTTAGATTTATTCATCATGGGTTATAACAAACTCTAGGTCACGGAAGTGCTTATCTAACTAACATCATGTAGAGCTGTCTCTCTCTTCTGTCAAGGTGATTGCTACAGGCAGATATACAACACAGTACAGTAAACCAATCTCCCCAATTGCAAGGTCAAGCTGTGCACCCCTACTTCTTTACATCATGTCTGTTACCTTTTCTTTCATTACCCTATAGTTCAAACTTGATTAATTTAAATAAATGCAGAAAAGTCTCACAAATACAGACACACACACATAGACACACATATACAGACACACACACACACATATATATACAGACACACATATATAGACACACACACACACGTATACACATAGACACAAATATACAGACACACACACAAACATACATACAGACACACACACATATATACAGACACACACACATAGACACACATATACAGACACACACACACACACGTATACACATAGACACACATATACAGACACACACACAAACATACACACAGACACACACTCATACATACATACATACACACACACAAATGCACATACACAGACAAACGCACATACACACACATATACAGAAACACACACTCACAGACACACACACACACATACTCATACATATATACACACAAACACACATACACAGCCACACAAACAAACATACACATACACACAAATACACAGACACACACACAAACGCACATACACAGACACGCACACAAAAACACATACACAGGCACACAAATGCACAGACACACAAACAAATGCACTTACACAGACACACACACACAAATATATATATATATATATATACACACACACATACACACAAACGCACATATACACATACACATACACAAACGCACATACACAAACGCACATACACAGACACACACATAAAACACACATACACAGACACACAAATGCACATACACACGCATATATACACAGACACACACACATATATAAACACATACACAGACACACACATAAAACACACATACACAGACACACAAATGCACATACACATACACACATACACAGACACACACATATATATATACACAGACAAACGCACATACAAACACATATACAGAAACACACACTCACAGACACACACACACATACTCATACATATATACACACAAACACACATACACAGCCACACAAACATACACATACACACAAATGCACATACACAGACACACACACAAACGCACATACACAGACACGCACACAAAAACACATACACAGGCACACAAATGCACAGACACACAAACAAATGCACTTACACAGACACACACACACAAATATATATATATATATATATATACACACACACATACACACAAACGCACATATACACATACACAAACGCACATACACAAACGCATATACACAGACACACACATAAAACACACATACACAGACACACAAATGCACATACACACACACATATACACACATATATACACAGACACACACACATATATAAACACATACACAGACACACACATAAAACACACATACACAGACACACAAATGCACATACACACACACATATACACACATACACAGACACACACATATATATACACAGACACACACACATATATAAACACATACACAGACACACACAAACGCACATACACAGACACACACACATAGACAGATATACACAGGCACAAACACATACACACACAAACACAAATATACCTAACTAAATGTTTAGTAGGTTTTAAAAGAACATGCTATTGTATTCTATTTCAAAGAGAATGTTTCACAATTGATTACAGTGCTTTGTTTTTGTTATAAATACATATTCATGTGCTGAAAAAAACTTAAAGGGACATGAAACCCAACATTTTTCTTTCATGATTCAGATAGAGAACACAATTTTGAAGAATTTTCCAATTTACTTCTATTATCTAATTGTCTTCACTCTTTAGGTATCCTTTGATGAAGAAACAGCAATATTCATGGGTGAGCCAATCACACTAGGCATTTATGTGCAACCACCAATCAGCAGCTACTGAGCCTATTTACATATGATTTTAAACAAAGAGCATTGGAATCCTGAGAACCAATTGTACACAATTATACACATCCTGTTAGCTTTTATTAAATTTAAACCACTTTTATTTAACCTTATTTCATGTACAAAATATGTTTAATGTTTCACTTCTGCTCTTTCATATTTATTGATAAACAACATATTTTCACCATGTCTAACAAATGTATGTATATCAGAAACTCTGGATCAGCGCTCCAGCATCATGCAAACCAGCTGTAGTTCAAGATAGTAGAAAATAAAGGGTGCTAAACCTTCTCTCCCACTGATCCACAAACGATAAGTTTAAAATAGAACTGAAGGTAGCGCTCCAAATGATAGAAAAAACCTTTATTAAAGCTTGTTTTGGGACTTGAAAAAGGGGCAGGAGCCCACAAAACATTGCTAAGGCCTTAAAGGGCCATAATACCCAAATGTTTAAACGCTTGAAAGTGATGCAGCATAGCTGTAAAAAGCTGATTAGAAAATATCACCTGAACATCTCTATGTAAAAAAGAAAAATATTTTACATCAAAAGTTCCTCAGTAGCCACCTCCCATTGTAAAGGACTTCTAAGCAGCATATTAGTATGTCTGTCCCGGGACAACTGAAAGGATGAGCTTCGTGCACTCTCATATTATTTCACCAATCAGGTAAAGGAAGCTTACTATGAAATCTCATGAGAGTTAAGTCAAATCTCATGAGATCACAGTAAGCGTTCATGACCTCAGCAGTGCTGATGCTGATTGGCTGCTGTTCATTTCTTCATTTTTTTTACCTGTAGCTGGGCTGCAGCTAAGTATAACTTTTTACACAGAACTTACTCTGGTGAGCTGAGGAAATGGTGAGGTAAAATATCTTCCTTTTTTACATAGAGATACTCAGGTGATATTTTCCTGTCAGCTTTTTACAGTTATACTGCATCAGTTTCAAGTGATTTAGCATATGAGTATTATGTCCCTTTAATAATGTTTTTTCTATCATTTGGAGTGAGACCTTGGGGCCGATTTATCACGGCCCAAATGGAACCGTATAGCCCTGAAGAAACAGGAGTTTGAAAAACAGTGGTCTTAACTCGTCTGTCTCCTCTAAAGCTCATTGACACCCCCTGCTAGCGGCTGATTGGGGGGTCACCAGAACTGCTTGTGCAGTGATAAATGCCAGTAGTAGAAAGTAGCAGCAGCACCACTCGCTAAACGTCAATATCTGTTTATTTGAGACATCACACGGAAAACACATAGCACAACGTTTCGGTCATGTTGATTAAGGTCAGGTGTTGACTGAAACGTTGTGCTATGTGATCCATTTATTTTAAGGAAAGAATAGCCTTGCCTTAACATCTTTAAGTATTTATAGATCATTATCATTGGCTGTTGCACTAGTAGTACAATGTGCTCAGATGTGACCTAGCTCTATTGATGTGCTACAGTATATAGGACAGAACGGAATTAACATAATCTATAGACACTGCCAATAACTGTTTGTTAGCTGTCAATAATCATTATGTGAGGCAAAGTAATATTCTGATGGTTGAGATGCAGCGGTATAATGTACTAATGGGTGTCTGGTGTGAAATATTTCTTTTGGAGCCATAAAAAAAGTGTGATCATATTAATATCAAGTTAGACTAGTGACATGTATAATTATAGTCTTAGCAGCCGCCAATTTTATAACTCTAAAGCACATTTCTAGCAAGTAACATTTCCATCCACCATATGATATCCAGAGGGTCATGTGATAATCAGTAATACAAGTCTCTATAATGAGGGGTCTTGTGAGGGTTGACTTTATTCTAGCATTGGGGGATTTACATTTTTCTTTTTCTGATTTGTAACCATTTATTAATGACCATAAGGCGTCTGGAGGGTTATGTGGCCCCTCATTTAAAGGCGGAGTATATCATCTACCAAATAAGTCTGATTGGTGTATGGAGTTGTTATTCCCTACTACTTGTATTATTTTTAACCTAGTATTTAAAGCATTAGATAAAAGTAGTGTGACTTGAGATCATGTGACTTCTCATTGAAAAGGAAAGTGTTTCCATTCTAGCATTCCAGGTTGTAAAGGGTCAGTGTTAATAAGAGTTAATTTTCTTCTCCTGAATTAGACACCAGTTGTGCTGGGAAGGGGGGGGGCAGTTGTCTCCTTTTGGTTATATATCACATTCTATTTGTTAGCTAAACACAGCAATTCCAGGCTCCACAAACCAATTGATTATTTCAGCTTCCAGTTTACATAAAAGAAAAATAAGATTGATCTATTATATTACTTAGAATTATTGTAGCTTCAGCAGCACGATTCCCCCCAACATTTGTGATTGGACATTATTACAATTTATTTATTAAAGGGACAGTCTAGTCCAAAATAAACTTTCATGATTCATATAGGGCATGCAATTTTAAACAATTTTCCAATTTACTTTTATCACCAATTTTGCTTTGTTCTCTTGGTATTCTTAGTTGAAAGATAAACCTAGGAGGTTCATATGCTAATTTCTTAGAACTTGAAGGCCACCTCGTTTCAGAATGCATTTTAAATGTGAAGTTTTTCACCACTAGAGGGTGTTAGTTCATGTGTTTCATATAGATAACACTGTGCTCATGCACGTGAAGTTACCTGGGAGCCAGCACTGATTGGCTAAACTGCAAGTCTGTCAAAAGAACTGAAATAAGGGGGCAGTTTGCAGAGGCTTAGATACAAGATAATCACAGAGGTTAAAAGTATATTAATATAACTGTGTTGGTTATGCAAAACTGGGGAATAGGTAATAAATGGATTATCTATCTTTTAAAACAATAAAAATTCTGGTGTAGACTGTCCCTTTAAGTGCCATACACCAGAGCAATATAAATATACTTTAATAATTTAAAGACCGTTAAATACAGTAGAACTGCATAATCAACAAATGCATAATAGAAAATGCAATAACACATAACTATGAATTTCAAATGAGCTGTAGATTTTTTTTCTGACAAAATTCTAATTTTTTAGCATATTCCTGTATCATATGACAGCCATTAGCCAATCATAAGTGCATATACGTATACACTGTGAGCTCTTGCATATGCTCAGTAGGAAGTGGTGCCTCAGCTAGAGTTCACATAAAAAGGCTGTGCACATTGTGATAATGGAAGTGAATTAGAAAGTTATTTTTTTATTGCACGCTCAATCTAAATCATGAAAATGTAATTTGGATTTAAATGTCCCTTTAACAAATATAAGACAGGAGTATAGAAGAATTTTAGTGTCTGTGCATAAGTTTATACTTACAGATAAGTGTGGGATTTGGTGATTTATACACAGACAAGCTGCCTGTCTGAATGACATACACCAGTACACCCATTTGCTAATCTAGGTGTCATAGACGGTGGCTATAGACTTCCCTTCTTCCCTTGCCAGTCCTGTAGCTGGGTGCTGTGTGCCGCTGAACTGCTTTGTGACAGTAATGAAAATTATTTCAGAGCAGCAATAGACCTTACGGGAAAGATAAAAGGAAATAGCATATTTAATAATTTACTGGGCTGGCTTGCAGGAGCCAGGCTTTAGGTACTGGTGCCACTGGAAGGAAAAAAAAACTCTACCATCTGTTCCTGGAAATGTAGCTGGCTCCGACGTCCAGCCTGCAAGACCATAGGGGGCTCTATTCACTCATTAGAAAGGGACAGTAGAAGCTGAACAGTGTCTAGACAGAGGTGAAAGGTTAAAACACACCAATCCATGGGGCATGTTAAACTGATATCCTAAGCAAAAGAATAAAACAAAATCAATATGATTTGTACTGAGAGCGAAGATTAGCATTATCTCTGTCTTTGTAGACTTTTTAGCTCCCAATATGCACTGGCAGATGACCCATAATGCACTAGTCTTTTGCAGTTAAATCCTTAGTTGCCAGAAAATGTTCAATGTTTAACAATGCTCCACAATGCATTGCAAATCTCTACAGAGACTATTAGAAACATCTTTATACCCTCCTCTTTAGCCCTCTAAATTCAGAAAATTGGTTAGAATGGAATGCAGTATAATGATGTATACACTAAAAACCAAGACTTTTATTATTGTTTTCAAGATGTGTTATTTTGCTTATTCTTAAGGACAACACAAAGTTTTTATTTTTTTATTTTATTTGCAAGGAGTCTGTGTAATTAGATGAGAGGTATTTTTAGGTTTCAAACAAAAATGGTGCTTATGTGTGTATGAATTAACTCGTATTTGGTGTCAGCAAATTGATGGCAAGTTCCTTGTTTAGTCGCTGATCATAACTATAATTACTGAATGATAAATGCAATTAGCTGCAGTAATTACAGCTAACAATCTCAATCAAAATGTATTGTTTAAAATTGTAGTGTAAAATATTTTGGGCTAAATTACGAATGGCGCACTAACAGCTGCGTGCAAGCAATATCAGGTGGCCATGTTCACTCAAGTCCAATTGAATTTAAGGTGCGTCGGGTTAGTGCAACCTCAGAGCTCTGGTTAACTGTTATGCATGAATAAAAAGTTGCACAAAAAAACATTAAAAATACATTTACACTCATAATAACACTATCTAATAAAAATTATTTTAAAAAGGGGGCGTGCCTGAACACAGACCAAGATGGCTGCTCTTTAATTTCGGCTGAGCTTTGGAGTTGATAAAACTGTTGCATATCGCTCCTCTGACCGTCATCCAAATCCTATTTGATAGTTGTTCTGAAGTATAACACCTAAGGAACAGGATTTAGTTTTTTTTTCACCTAAAATATCCTACCAAGCAGTCCTGAATAGATGTGGTGCGCAAAGTAGGGCCTGTGAGTGGCCTGGATCCTCATTTACCCTCCCTATTTCCTAACATGTCAGGTCCAACAGCTAAATGAGCTGTCCTAAAACTCTGAAATGTTGGTAATGGAGCTATATGGAGACAATCTCTACTTAAAGGGACACTGAACCCAATTTTTTTCTTTTGTGATTCAGATAGAGCATGCAATTTTAAGAAACTTTCTAATTTACTCCTATTAGCAATTTTTCTTTGTTCTCTTGCTATCTTTATTTGAGAAAGAAGGCATCTAAGTTTTTTGTTTGTTTCAGTACTCTGGACAGCACTTTTTTATTGGTGAATGAATTTATCCACCAATCAGCAAAGACAACCCAGGTTGTTCACCAAAAATGGGCCGGCATTTAAACTTACATTCTTGCAGGTCTAATAAAGATACCAAGAGAATGAAGAAAATTTGATAATAGGAGTAAATTAGAAAGTTGCTTAAAATGTCATGCTCTATCTGATTCACAAAAGAAAAAATTTGGGTACAGTGTCCCTTTAACGATTAACCTAGCGCAAGCAATATAGAAGAATACAGCTATGGAAGAGATTTGTCAGACCATGCAGGCCCTGATGGGAGAATTTAAAAGGAAGATAAGCAGCACCATAAGAGACTCACTGAATCCATTAAACCAGAGATTACCTAGCATTGATGTGAGTCACCAGGTCGCTAAGGGCGATGACTTGTTACAGAAGATCCCTTGCTTGAACTCCCCAGAGATAGTGACACCTGTCCGATAACAACTTAAGCCTCCTTCTACTAACCTTCCTCCAAATACAAAGATGGTGCTTATTCTGGAACCCCCGGCAGGCCTGAGCGAGATGCAGAGAGAGCCCTGTGCTCATAGGAGACCGCCGGAGATGTGAAGCAATGAAGATTCTATGCAGACAGGCCACACGTGCAATTCCGCTCCTACTGTCCCTAGGTACACAAGGCGGCGATACCGGCTGCCTCACATCTGGGCCTACAGAGATTATAGTGATCCAAAAACGATTTTGGCCGCGCTATGAGGCTAAGTATCAGTTGAGTCTGGGTACTGCAGGTGACTGTTTTGGACTATATTCTTCTCTGGTGCAGTTCAGTTGCTTATAGCCAAGCGGACGGGTATCATATTTAGTGAACTGTGTGAACCTAGTCCTAGATATCTGTATATTAGCAGTAGCCCAAACTGTGTCATTTTATGTATCTTAGCCTTAAAGGGACATTAAACACTAAATACATGCTAGATAGAATGATGCATTCAAAGAAAAGATTAGTCCATGACTAACATGTAGATGTATTTTTTAAAGTTTCATTAGTTTTTTAAAAAGTGACAAAATAAGTGTAAAGTTTTAGTGTCTATAAAACACTGGGAGCTGCCATGTTGTAACTTGTGTTACCTTCTCTGCTGTGGCCAATTAGGGTCAGTTATAAATAGGTCATTAGAGTGTGCAGCCAATGGTTGTGCTGGATTTAACAGTGTTCTGCACTTCCATTTCTAACAGCAACTGAAAAGCTCACAATTTCAGAATGGAATTACAGGCAAATAGGACAAAATAAATAATGAAAGTATATTGCAGAGTTGTTTTATATATACAATTTATCATTTTATATTACCATCTCAAAGTGTTTAATGTCCCTTTAATCTGCTCCCTAAGTCTACAAGTTATAATAATAATGTTAATGTGGGTCTTGTGGGACACTTGCGACTATATTTAGAATTTACTAGAACAGCTTCCTAATTAATAAGGTGTCCAAAGTTATGTCGTGTCCATGCAATTTTTGTTCTTTTAATTATGTTTTATGTCACTTGTGCTTATTATATTTTAAACGGTATATGCACACACATAAGGATATACTATCCAGCTGCAGCTACTTACTTTCTACTATGGTGTCATAACATATATTTGCCTCTCCATCATCAGCGGCCGGCCGAGATTATGGAGACACATATGCTGCTTGGCACATCCCTTTAAACTTTCACTATCGTCCATATGTGAAATGCTAATTGTCCTTCCAGTGTTACTGACATACATTTGCTTTAGTAATTTTCCCCTCAGTAGCGTTTGCCTGCATACATTCCATGACATTTACATTTCAAATGTCATAAAATATGGAGGAAGTTCAGTTCATTCATATACATATATAATATATATTCTTCCCTCCAATGTTAACCTAAGTATAGCCTAACGATTAATAGATCACTGTGATATAACTTATAGTTATGTGTGCGAAGTCATAAATCATTACCAGTATTTCAGATATATTTTTCAACAGTTTATACATATATAAAAACCATTAATTAAACATGCTTTAGAACTCTTATGCTCAAACGGATTAAACAGATAAGGCGAGGGTAATATGTCATGCAAGTCATTATTTCTCTTTTGCCAGATAAATATAAGGAGCGTGCACACCTCATCAAGAAGTCTAAAGACATCTGGGGAGCCCTATTTAACCAGAGGGGCACAAAGCTTGTACTATAACCACGGTGTGGCACTGCAGGGATGGGGCAAAAACTTTTTTCTGCCCTAGGCACAGAGCTTTGTGTAGAGTTATGGCCATAGGAGGAAGAGGCTGATAAACAGGAAAAGAAACAAACTGTGGAAGGTGGACAGATGATTAATATAGAAACACAAAATAAATTATTGGGACACAAGCCAATACGCATAGAACACACTGGCAACTGATCTCTGAGTTTGCTTACCTGTCTCTGCCAATCAAAGTGGAGAGTTAAATTAGCTCCTACACTAAATAAAAAAAATCACAGTGTAGCATGTAGCTCTGCTCAGGCAAGCATCTAAAGATGTAAGTAGCTTCTGTTGAGTGTATGTCAGCAACTGGATATAGTGTTGCCAGGTGTCTGCCACAAAAATACTGGAAAATCTGTCACCTACCATCATACCCCCCAAAAGCTCTTCCTTAGCCTGCAAAATGTATATTTTTTACAACTGAGCAGCCATTTTACCCCTTGGCTGCAAGTTACATACAAATCAATAATTTTACCTTTTTAGCTGGTAGTAACACACATAAACAGAAGTGATTTGACTATCTTGTCTGCCCTCACTTCTTTCTATTCCATATATGTAAAGTGTTGAGGAATATGAGGCCCATTGCATTTAGCTAACAACCAGGGACGTTAACAAACTGCACATTTAAGTAACCAGTATTTTTGTGAAGAGTTTACTGTACAGCCTACTAAAATACTGGACTACCCAGTTGAATACTGGACACCTGACAACCCAATATAAAAACCATCAGAGCAGCAGGAACTTTGCTTGCCGCTTTCAGTAAGTAGTGCCTGTTACAGAGAACTTACATATACAGTCTATAACCTACTTGGTCAAAATTTCTGTAGTAAAAGAAAGAATACAGCGCAACCGCAATACACAGTAACATCAGATACAAATTTAATTGACACGTTAAAAGTTTCCACTTACAAGATAGAAATTAACAATGCTTATCAAATAACCATCACTGCAACTCAAGGGTTCGTTTGGGGGCGAAGATGCAACCCTAGACTTTAAGTGAAACCCAGTAACAATAGACACTCCCCTCTACGCGTTTCGTCTGTTTTCATACAGACTTTCTCAAGGGATTTGGAGTACTTAAGACACAAGAGCGGCAACCAAGATTCACAAAGCTGTTTCATCCTGGGACACTATTACGTTTAGGATCACTGAATGACCCTTTCGCTTCCACTTCAAAAAAACGGAGGACTGACAAGGACAAGTACTGGTTTTTGCTGTGATAATCTTTTATATGCATAAGTGTTTATAAACATTTTTACCAGAATCTGTTGTTTGAGTTCTCCCCGGAAAAATCTCTTACCAAGTATTTGGGACTCCTATTGACTTTTATATAGTGTATTTTTTTTCTACCTTTTATTACCTATTTCCATTTTGGATTTTAACTGTTTAATACATGCATTCCAAGTGAATTTAATGTGCTTAGGTGAACTATTTTATGTGTGTGTTTACATTGTATAACCTACCTGTTGTATTAAAAAAATAGCAAAAATATTCACTGCTGCAAGTTGCCAGCTGTAAATAAATTAGGTACTATAGATAAAACAATAAAAACATAACTTTTCTTTACAAGGTAAAATTATTAAATTGTGCAACACTTAATTCATAAACTGCAAAATCCCAAAACAGCAACAAAAAATATATTTATGTATTTTACATAAAAATAAACACCTAATATAAGAAATAGTCAAAATCTCACAAAAAAACTATAAACATACTATGTACAGAACATTCTCTTTAAAGAATGGAAAAAATGTGAAATGTTCTTTGCTTTAATAATCTTCTTCATTGTAACATTTTATTTTTACTAAATCTTACATAGCTGCTGTGAGGTGACATTTTCAGAGGCTGAAACACCATCAAGTGATTTGACGATTTCGAACGCCTGCTTTATCACTTAGCCTTGACCGCTTCAACTTTGGCAAACTTGTCACATTCTTCACTCTGTTTGGTATGAACTGCTGACAAAGGCGACACGTTGTAGTAATGTAGGCCCAGGCTAAGTTTATTGCTTGAAAATGCAGAAAACAGCTCTATTTAAATCATAGAGGTACTATTGATAAAGCAAGCATCTATTTTCATGTAACCATGAGGCCATCATTTGGGGTAGATTTGCGGTTACGGTAGAGTGCAATGGTGCCATCTTCTTTCTTATATAGAATTGCCATATCCCAGAGTTATATCAATCAAAATGCAGCAGCTCTTCTGCTATTGATTAAAAGTACATTGTAGTTTTATCGTATAACTATGGCACCAAAATGGAAGGGCGTTTAAACATGCTGAATTCCTAAAAAGGCTCGTTGGCTTATAGGTGACTTAAAGGGACATGAAACCCAATTTTCTTCGTTCATGGTTCACAGAGTATGTAATTTTAAATAACTTTCCAATTTATTTATATTAACAAATTTGTTTTCAAATTGTATGATATATCTGAATCATGAAAGAAACGTGTTGGGTTTCATGCCCCTTTAATAATGCTTTATGAGGATTAGCAGGAAGTACCTATTGACCAAAAAGCAATGACAGGAAATACCTATCAGCCAATAAGCATTGCACAATTGTACTTTTTGAAATCTATAAAGCTTATACATCACA
Organism: Bombina bombina; assembly: GCF_027579735.1. Taxonomy (NCBI): domain Eukaryota; kingdom Metazoa; phylum Chordata; class Amphibia; order Anura; family Bombinatoridae; genus Bombina; species Bombina bombina. Next base: position 66,719,813 of record NC_069500.1, on the reverse strand, counting down.
TTTTTAATGCAAGAAAAAAACATAAGAGACTTTGGCCCCAATTTATCAAAGTCTGGTGGACCTGATCCGACAGTGTGGATCAGGTCCGCCAGACCTTGCTGAATACGGCGAGCAATGCGCTCTCCGTATTCAGCATTGCACCAGCAGCTCACAAAAGCTGCTGGTGCAACGCCGCCCCCTGCAGACTCGCGGCCAATCAGCCGCCAGCAGGGGGGTGTCAATCAACCCGATCGTACTCGATCGGGTTGATTTCCGGCGATGTCTGTCCGCCTGCTCAGAGCAGGCGGACAGGTTATGGAGCAGCGGTCTTTGTGACCGCTGCTTCATAACTGCTGTTTCTGGCGAGTCTTCAGACTCGCCAGAAACATGGGGCATCCATTCGGAGCTTGATAGATAGGCCCCAATAAATATGTTCAGATGCTGCACAGGACATTTGTATGGGTGATACTTTAACTCTGTGTTTCTCAACTGCGGTCTTCAAGTTCCCCCAACAGGCCAGGTTTTTTATTATAGCTGAACCAGTGCACAGGTGAAGTAATCAGCTTATCAGTAACCATGGTTACTAACCTGCTCTCATTTATTAGCTGATTATTTCACCTGTGCACTGATCCAGCTATAATGAAAACCTGGTGTGTTGGGGGTACATTAAGGACCAATGCTTTAACTGTAACATTGCAACTGTCTTGTGGGGTTTGGGACAGTTGGAAGGTCCCACTGGTTGTACAGACTATTTATCAGAGTGCAACACAGATTGTAAAACTTTACAAAGAACATCCAGTCTCTATTTTACTGTGAAGATAGTTCTTGTAGAGCCGGCTGAACCTCAGCGGTGTGATGCTACGGAAACGTTTTACTAAGCTACTGCCAGAATTAGGGATTCCCATCACACCACATTGCAGAGAAAGGAGGAACAATGATTAGAACTGTTTTATACTCTATTTAACTTATATCTGCCTCATCAATGTATCCCCCACTAGTCAAGTAATGATCATATTTTGTAAAAATCTAAATAAATAAAACAATTTGAGAACATAGAAGTGGGAAATCATCATGCAATAAAACTACCACTAAAAATCTGGTGCCCTAGGCACGGGCCAAATCACACCCCTGGCACAGAATTGACCTACTTTACTATAACCGAGGTTACTATAATGAGAATCACACACATTTAGTTTATTGTAATAAACAGGATTGGAAATTTACATTCTTATAATGATCCCAAATTACTGTTCCTTTAAAGATAGGAAGAACCTGAAGTCAAAATTGTTATGATTCAGATAGAGCATAATAATAATATAATATTATAATATTCATATTACTTAAATGATCTAATTTACTTTGTTCCCTTGAAATCCTTTTTTTAAAAAGCATATCTAGGTAGTTTTGGGAGCAGCAAAGGGCTACTGGGAGCAAGTTGTTTATTGGTGAATGTACATATATGCTTCTCCTCATTTGCTCACCAGGTGTGTTCAGCTAGCTCCCAGTAGTGCATTGCGGCTCCTTCAACAAAGGATACCAAGAGAATGAAGTCAATGTTTCAAGAGAAGTACATTGAAAACTTGTTCAAAATTGTATACTCTATTTGAATTATATAAAAAAAAAATATATGGGTTTTATGTCCCTTTAATACCAAGTGTACTAGTAACTTTTGTATCCCTGACTGGTAAACCATAGTGACATTCTTCCAGTCATGGTGATAACAATACTGCACTGATGGACCTATTTTTTTTTTTTGCATTTCTAAAACAACATTTTAAAAAGTTTTTGTGAAGCTGATACTTTGACAGATGCAGACACTAATGTAGCTGTAATTTTTACTTTTTTTCCCCCCAGTTTCTTTTCTTTTGTGTAAATTTAAGAAGCATCTAACTGAATTGATTTTGAGGGAAAAGCTGAAGCTATTGAATATCAATATGTATTAAATAAGAAAAGGAAGAACTGTAAGACAACATGATTAAATAATTATTTGAGACTCTCTACATAAGTTAAAATGAAGATCTCTCTACTTAGTTAGGATCAGGACGGTGCCTGTAATTGTAATCCAATGCTCGCAGACAGAAACCTACAAATATCTACTTGTGAAGATTCAATGCTCTACTGGCGCACAATCACTTAGAGGTTCTATAGTCATGGCAACCAAGAGAACGCGCCATGATGGAGCCCAGCAGACTTGTTTCTTATAAAGTATTCAGCGTATAACTGTAATTAATGAGATGGCAGAGCTGTCACATATACAGAGCAAGTGGAAAGCCAAATTGCAACACATTTTCGGGCGCTATACTATATCAACACAAACCTCACTGCATTTGTTTATTTTTTATACTACTGCAAAATCTCTTTTGTTTTAGTCTTTTTCCCTATGGAATTGTGCTCAGACTCCAGCGGTTACAAGAGTAGATAAATATCAGTTGTTAGTTTTGCCTAAACAGATAAACACTCTGACGTATATTTGTCAATGTGCGAGCGAACATGATACGAAGTATCGGATTATGTCCGCTGCACATCGATAAATGAACTGCTGGTGCAATGCTGCCCCCTGCAGATTCGCAGCAAATCGGCCACTAGCAGGGGGTGTCAATCAACCAGATCGTATTCGATTGGGTTGATTTCTGTCCGCCGCCTCAGGGCAGGTGGACAAGTTATGGAGCAGCGGTCTTTCGAAACAAGGGCATTAAGCTCCATGCGGAGCTTGATAAATTGACCCCATTGAGATTATAAAAAATATATAAATATGCATAATTTAAAAACAAAAACTTTGCAATATATTTTAACCCTTTGAGTGTTAAACACTTTCCCAACTGGGTACTAAGCTAAATTGAGGGTTTTTCAATTATTTTTTTTTCTTCAGATCCCCAAGACTTACACTGCTGGAAAGGTTAGGCGATTACCTTTCCAACGATGGGTCTTGGGGGACTGTAGCTGCTTAGATGACTGAGATACAGTCTTCGGCCCCCTTTCCCTATTCTGTCCATTGACTTTTTTTAATAAAGTTGCGCACTGACGTCACCACGCAAATTGTGAAGCCCCGGCGATGCCTGTCACTATACAGGCCCGATCTCCGGGGTAGGAGCGGGTGGGAGCCCCCAGATCCCCCTCAAGGTGGGAGAGTTCTAGCGACGGCTCTGAGCCGTCGTTAGCAACTGAGTGGGAAACTCTGCGACGGCTCAGAGCCGTCGTTAGCACAATTATTTATTTTGCCCCTTTTGCTTGTAGTTGTGGGCTTCACAAGCCTAACTCTACACTATAGAAAATTAGTTTTTAAGGGAGTGGGAGGTATGGTTCCCTATGCTACAAAAAAGGGGAAATTAGAGGGGGACCCTACTACACTGCAAAAAATAAATAAATAAAAAGCCCTAAAATGCAGACTGTCTGCCATTACCTAAGATGGTGGTGAGGAGTGTTGGAGGGAGGAAAGAGAGCTGTTTGGGAGGGATAAGGTAGGGATCAGGGAGGTGTCAGGTCAGAGGGTAAGCCCTACACTAAAATAATATTACCCTTACCAGTTAACTAATTAACCACTTCATTGCAGTGTATTTCAGAAGCATAGTGCACAGCTGCAATTAGTGGTCTTCTAATTACCAAAAAGCAATCGCAAAACCATGTATTTCTGCTATTTCAGAATAAAAATTATCATAGAAAAGCTTTTACAACCATTTGCGTTATGGTTGCACAAGCAGTATGTAAATAATATCAGTAAAAATCCCAAAGTTTGTAAAAAAGTTAAACTTTTTATTTTATTTTATATATGTTCACATTTGGCAGTGAAATGGTGGCATAAAAAAATACCAAAATGGGCCTACCTCAATACCTTGGGTTGTCTACTTAAAATATATCTAGTTTTGATAATATATATATATATATATATATATATATATATTCACTGAAATACCCGGTAAGAAAGGAGTTAACTAATGCCACATTATGTTTATATGCACTATTACTAGTTTATGACTTTTAAAAGAGAATTTATGACTATGGACTTAACTATCAGCAAGACTCTAATTCTAATATACTGCCAAGATTGCTTTATAGTTTATTGGATGTCATTTACTTATGGTCTTTTAAGAGTAGTTATTGGTTTATGGGGCATTTACAGATTTACATATAATCCGGTGTATTGCTGCACTGACTGCATAGCTCCTCAGGTAATACTATGGTAATCTGATGGGGTTACCTAATGGTAGATACCATTTGTAATAGCTGGTTTTTAATGTCTGTTCTACTTTATTGTTCTCTTGGCTTCTATATACTGGAGGATGAAATGTCTCGTATTTGGGGTTGAGATGCTGATACTTGGCAAACTGTGAGCTATAGATTATGCACAATGGAAGCCGGATCAATCCATCTCAACTGGTCCAATAATTGTCAAGTTGGTTGCTTGACCATTTTTTATTTTCCTAATTTGTTTTGAGTGATTACCTCTTTGTATAGGTATTGCGAAATCACCATTTTTTAATTTTAATTGGTTTAACCACAGCAGCCATATTTATGTCATGGCACAAATTTTGGTTATACAGATGTGTACAGGAACCTCAATATATCAGTCCAGGATGGTCCTAGCTCTTTGAAACAAAAACTGATGTCTACATATGTACATGTAGCCTTTAATGTGATCTACACATTTTGCACATTCTTGTTCCATAGACTTAGAACGTAAATCCTAATGTAATGATCAAGATCGCTGCATATTTAGGGTAAATTTATAATGGGAAGTGTTTGAGTCTCTGTCCTAAATTTATTTAGAGGTACCGAGGTAAGTATAGTGTGCATGCAGAACATTTCAGACTTTACACCTCTCTTATTTTTTTATTTTTTTTTATGGTGGCGAGAAAGTGCAATTGTTTAACATTTCCTCACTTTCCGGTTGATTATCGCTGGTGGTGGACCAGATAGAAACCTGACAGATATAAGCCCTGAGTGAGATTCAACTGGTTACAGTGAAATCTTGGTAAAAGTCTACTTTATTCAAACATTTTGAGAAATGAACAGATGTAATATAAGCATGACAAATAATAAAAGAGAACAGTATTTTAAAGTAATTTTATTTATGATTGACACACCACAAGTTCAAGCAACATGTTTGATTAGAAGCTGTGAGATTTCCTCACTCAGTCTCTCGTTGTGGGAGCATCTGGTGTCAATAATCAACTCGGCAGGTGTCGGTTTTCTGAGAACATTGTTCATGGGAACCCATGCTTTATACTCAGCAGATATCTTGAATGATGTTATTGGTCCATGTGGGTGGAATTTTACAAAAACATCACAGTTTTCCTTGCTGGAGTCCTCAAGCCTAACCACCACTGGTCATCATAAACACAAGTGACACAGTCATTATTCCATAGTATAAAGGGGACACATTTCATCACTACATGTTCTTAAAATTTTTGCGATGCAGATATAAAGAAGTACCCGATAGTACTCTTTGATACTGCCTTAAAATTGTGAAATTTTCGTATACCCGGAATTCTCCCACACTTATCGAAACTGTCTTTTAGTTTCAATATATGAAGTTCAGTTACTTCCTCGTTTTTGATGTAAATTTATATTCAAAGTTTCAGAAATCCTTTCTACTTAAGCTCTCAAAGCACTTTGTCTTTTATCTGCACTTGGGCTTGCCAACTCCAAAACACACTTTAATCCAGAAAAACGGAATCCAGCCTCAATTAGGAAAGTACAAAATCCTTTATAAGCACCAAAACATGTTGGGCCACTTATTGACCCTTAGTCATGTCAGCTGACATGACTAAAGGGCGGCTCACCAGAAACACAAGTTATGAAGCAGCGGTCTAAATACCGCTGCTCCATAACCTGTACGCCTGCTCTGAGGCAGAGGACAGACATCAGCAGAAATCAACCCGATCGTATACGATTGGGTTGATTGACACCCCCTGCTAGCGGCTGCTGTCTGCATTTATCGATGTGCAGCGGACATGATCCGCAATGTTGGATCATGTCCGCTCGCACAATAATAATTCGGCCCCTATGGGTCAATAATTGGCCCGATATGTTGTCCCTATACCTATGTTGTGGTACTAATAAAGGATTGAGTACTGTCCTAATTGAGGCTGGATTCCATTTTTCTGAATTAAAACATTTGTTAAACACCCAATTGTACACCATGTTTCCATATTTGGATAAAATCTATTCCCGCATCACTTGAAACTACACACTTCAGCTCCTAGCATCTAACTGACATAAATGCTGCCAACCCGACAAGCTGTGTCCATACACTTGCAGGTTTAGTCATGGCCAGACGTGTAGAGACAAGTCTTCTAATGTCATTTTTATACCTGTACCTAACATGATAGATCATGCATCCATGTTGCCAACATAAAACATAGTAACATTTTAATCCTCATTGACTATCGTAAACATAATTACTGTAAAATACGGATCATTTTAATTATTTGTTATGCTTATATAACATCTGTTCATTTCTCAAAAAGCAGGAATAAAGTGACTTATCCCTAAATTTCTACTAGCTCCAGCTCTGTAACCAGTGGAATCTCAAGCTCAAAATTTTGACAGCAGAATGCTACCATAGAGGACTTTAATCTTTAATGTTCCTAACTGGTCCCCCACCAGAGATAATCGGCAGGAAATTTAAGTGAAATGTTAAACAATTGCACTCTCTCGACCCCCATAAGAAAAAAATAGGAAAAGTCTCAAACCTGAAATGTTCTGCATGCACATTATACTTACCTAGGTACCCCCTAATTTAAATTTAGGACTGAGGCTCAAGACTTTCCCATTATGAATGTACACTAAATGTGGAACTTCCAGTGATCTTGATTATTACATTAGGACTTAAAGGGACATTCCGATCAAAATGTAAGTGCACATAGATGAATCACATCTTTGAATCGAAACATATTTGCAATATGCATGTACTGACAAAAATGCTCCTAGTAAAAGTTATTACTGTTTTAGTGTTAACATTTTTCTCTGCACGTGCATGTGAAGCAAAGCTAGATATTCTCAGTGCACCAGCATTTTAAATACTGCAGCTGCTCAGAGTGCCAGTGGGATTTGTATCATGTCATCAATTAAAAAACTTAGTCATTACCAGATGTTACAAGCACCTTAGTCTCTCTGAGCAAGTGCTGTGTTTGAAATGCTGGTGCACGGTGCATACTTAAATACACTTTTAAAACAGTTATATCATGTATTAGAAGCATTTTTGCTAATACACATATATTACAAAAGTGCTTCTATTCAAAACTAAAATTCATCCATGTGGATTCCAATTTTGTCTGAAATTCCCCTTTAAGTTCTAATTCTATAGAGCAAGAATGTACAAAATGTTTATATATAAACATGTACCATGTATTGTAGAGATCAGTTTTTGTTCCAAGGAGCTAGATCTAGGATCACTGAGATATTGAGGTTTCTGTAAACATCTTTATAATCAAAATTTGTTATGCGTCATGACACAAAGATGGCTGCCTTGGTTAAACCAAGTCAAACTGGTGGTTTTGCAATACCAATACATAGAGATAATAGCTTTAAAAAAAAAGGAAAATTAAAAATGGTTAAGCAACCTTTGTTGGACCACTTGAGATGGATTAATCCAGCTTTCTAATTAATTGATTAACCAATTTGTTTTTCAAGAGTGCAGAATTCACCATCTTATTTTGAAAGGATTGCCGATCCTTTACCTGAATAAATCTAGGTTTCTGAGCAGCACAGATCACAGAAAATGTAGCTTTTAATAACTGCACATTCCTTAATTTATCTTTAGAAACAAAACTATAAATTTAAAAAAGATGACTGCTGGCATTTTGTGTGTAGTAATTAAATATTTATGTGCATATTTATAGTACTTTTCACCATAATAATTGCATTATTTATTAGAGCAAACCTCAAACATATATATATAGTTATATTATCAGATTATCTGTCTGTCTCAGCAAAATAAATGTAAATTAACTAAGACTAAACAGGACTATTTCATATTGATGCTGTATTTAATATACTGTGTGCTAAAATTACATAGTTCATATTTAATTGGCGGACATGGGCAGTGAATGGGAACAGTAACCTGAATGGGACATTTTATTCTGCATGGGTATATGGATATATAAAGATATACTCCTTGCAGCATCATTTTAAACAAGTCTGCTCAGGGAACTGGTGGTGGCTTCCATTATCTTAGATGAGCAGAGAGGCTATTTAAAATGTTTGTATTCAGAGCATATCTGGATATGCTTCATGTAACCATGCGCAGTATAAGCTCTCTCTGAAACATGGATAGATTTCACTAGAAGCATCTTTGCTAAAACAAGTGTGCATTGCAAATTTGACTGGAATGTCCCTTTAATAAATACTGGTTCGGAGAATTAAAACGTTTTGCAACTATCCAGTCTCATACGCGGTTTTCAAGGAAGAGATCAGATGTAAAGCAGAGGGGTTTGGAATTCCAGGGATCTCGTGAGACACCCTATTACTGTATCGAATGTACAAAAAATATTCCATGAAATCTAACAGAGATTCTTTTAAGAGATGAAGAGAAAAACAAAATAATTATTTTTGAAAGAACAGGAGTTTTATGTGAAACAGATTTAGAAAAAAAAAGTCCTAGGACGCAAAAATGTTTAAAGAGGCACTAAAGTCAAAATTAAACTTTCACGATTCAGATAGAGCAGTTTTAAAAGACAATTTTCTTCATTATCAAATTGTTCTCAGTCTTTTTATGTGCACACTATCAGAGGCCTCAGCTCCTACTGAGCATGTGCAAGAGTTCAGTGCTGATGGCTGTCACATGATGCAGTAGGCCGGCAAATTGAAGGAAATTTTGAAATTTGTCAGAAAAGAAAAATCTACTGTCCATTCAAAATTCAGAGTAAGTGCTATTGCAATGTATTTTTATTACGCACTTAGATTATGCAATTCTTCTGTATTTAAGGGGATAGAAAGGTCAAAAATGAAAAACGCATGGGTGCATTTTTGCAGTATACATCCTTCAGCAAAAATGCTTACAAATCCCCAAATCTGGAATACCAAAATATTATATTTTTTCCCCGTCTGTAAGTCACAATCTTCTCTGCCAGTGTCTTGGTTGGTTTTTATTGTGTTCTAAAATGCAATAATACTCTATTTATTTAAAACAACAAATATTACGTTTCTGATTACAGTACTGTACTATCTTTCTGAGAGTACTATGTATACAAAAGTATTAAAAATGATATAAAACTACCTTTACGTTACATGTATACGTTTTATTATGATGTAAATATTGCCTAAATGACATCTGATATTGTTGTTTACATTTGGTTCCATCTCCTCTCCAAACTGTACCATTTTACAGATGCAAATATTCCAAAATCCAAACCTTTTCCGGTCCCAAGCAGTTTGGGTAAAGGGTTTTCTACTTGTACTGTTTTTCAGCGGCATACACACATATGCTTTGGAGACTGTGCACCATTGTTTAAACACTACACCAGCAGTGTTTTTGTATGACACAAATTAGGTCTTCACAGGCAAAATACACTCCACCATCAGCTCTCTGCGCTTGAATATTGCTGCACTTACAGCATATGTAAGTATATTGTGACCCATATGCATTTCAATTTAGAACTTTCTATCCTTTTAATGGCCCTTTAAATTATCATAATTGGGGAGTTTGGCGGTACTGCCTGTAACCCCGAGTGGCACATTCATTTAATCGTTCCAGAGGCTCTTAGTTCAATCTGCCGCAAATTTTAGACAATTCGCACTCGCACTCCAGAAAATCTCTCCATGTCAATTCAGCTACCATTAACTGGAAAATGGCCCATGACTATAATCTCCTTCCCCTACTGATCACTGTATGGTCACTATCATTATTAGCCCCTTGGCTCACAGATGTGCTATGTAACACATTTAGCCTCTTCCTGGTGTCACAACTGCTCATGCGATGTTTGTTTTACTCCTGTAAAAGTGAACTCAGCTGATTCTAAAGGGATTTTCCAGCCAAAATTGAAAACCACATAAATGTATTTCGGTATTGAACAGAATCAATTGTGTAATATAAATGCATTAGCAAAAATGCTTCTAATAAAAGCTATAACTGTTTCAAAAGTGTATTTAAGTATGCGCCGTGCACCAGCATCTTAAACACAGCACTTGCTCAGAGAGCCTAAGGTGCTTGTACCATCTGGTAATGACTCAATTTGTTAATTGCTGACATGACACAAACCCCACTGATGATCTGCTCAGCTGCAATATTTAAAATGCTGGTGTACTGACCATATCTAGCTATGCTTCAAATGCACGTGCAGAGAAAAATGTTAACACTAAAACAGTGACAACTTTTACTAGAAGCATTTTTGCCAATACATGTATGTTACAAATATGTCTCTATTCAAAGATGCAATAAATCTATGTGCATTTAAATGTTGACTGAAATGTCCCTTTAAACCTCAGGACCACTATAAAGGTAACATTAGTAAAGGAAGCAGCCCGCTTACGGAACCTCACAATTAGTTACTCACCAACTTTATAACGGTATCCACAGGCCGACATCAGCCACTGGAGCTAACAAAGAAGCAATGCTGTACAATCAGGTAAATCCTTGTTTGTACAATCCGGCCCACAGAAATCATAATACATTTAAAGGGACACTCAAGTCAAAATAAACTTTTATGATTCAGAGAGAGCAGCAGTTTTAATACACTTTCCAATTTAATTCTATTATCACATTTTGTACAGTCTTGGTTATATTCACACTTTTTGGGGAACAAGATCCTACTGAGCATGTGCACAAGCTCACAGGGTATAAATATACTAGTCTGTGATTGGTTGATGTCTGTCACATGATACAGGGGGCTGGAAAATGGGAGAAAACATGAATTTGTCAAAAAAAATCTGCTTATTCGAAATTCAGAATAGGTGTTAAATAATTGACTTTTTATTATGCACTTGTTAATTATGCCAAAAAACATGTTGAGATCTGTGCATATCCTAAAAGGGCTAATTAAACTAAAAATAGTTTGCATTAAAACATTTTTTTAAATTGCTGGCAAGTATTTTAAAATAATTTTTAAAAATAAGCAACATTACTTACATAGCTGTGCTCTCTGGAGAAGTCTGATCCACCCCCCTTATCAGTGTTTAGCATCAGAAACTCAGGCATTGTATTTTGACTGAGTTCACATCAGCTTATTTGCTTCTAGGCATGCTCCAGCAGATAATGACTGTTAAAGTCTTGCATTCTACCATATCAATGGTGGATGTAGATGCAGCCATAAAAGGAATTGTGTGTGGGGAGTTAGAGCTGTACAATTTGAACACTTAAAAGAAAGTGTTAATGGCGAGGCACTGCAGTATAAATTTGCAGGTAAAGTAATTAAAGTACAGATTATTATATTTTGTCTCTATCCTAACTTGTTTTATGTCCCCTTTAAATTCTCTAGTTTTATGTAAAATTATGTAAATTAAATCAAGCTCAAAGTCTTATTACAGATCTAGTTGTAGATTATGCCATAACCCAGTGCTATGTCCTAAAAGTATATTTGGCCCTGCAAAATGTGGCCCTGATGTTTTTAAATGCCCTGGAGGGTGGGGGAGGGTCAGTGGCTGTGGTGGCCCTGCATGGTAGTGTCCCTTGATGTTGGGGGCCCTGTACCTGGAGGTTGGTATCCCTGGTGAGGCAGGCAATGGGGTATAAGGAGGGGCCATAGGTGTCACAGTGTGGGGGAATTTTTGGCCAGGGCCCTTGTTGATCTCAGTCCACCCCTGTTCTGTTCATACATTTCTTTTCTTGCTATGCTTATAAATGGATACCAGTATCCACCAACACAACGGTGGAAATAATCTGTATGAGCCAGTGAATATTAATACAGTTAACATATTTAAAATGATTATAGAAAAAGCTGATAGAAAACATTGAGCCTCGTTATTTAATCAAAACAAGAGATACATATTTCTAATCGCTGAAGCTTGACTGAAGGTAAATAGACCATAGTATAAGACCCTTGAAGACTTCTCATTTAACCCCTTCTTTCTTCTTGAAAGAAAAATTCTTCTTTTTACTCACTGAAAATATTTTCTTAATATACTGCTCCACAAAGTAGCCAGATTTCTGATCTCCCTTGCTATGAATCACATATAAGGGATACAAACCTTTTGAAGACTTGAGAGTATATAGTTGGCCAAAATCAGTGAGACCACTTTTAATGCCACGGAATGGAATAGAGTCCAATTATGTTTCTACCTAAACAAAACTGTTTGTCAAGACAAAATAACCCCAGTCTATATTTCCTACAGTTCTACTTACCATTAGGAATGTTTTTTTCTTGAAAAGAATTGTGTCCTATGTTTAGGTAAATAAAATCATGTTTTTGCGATATAATAAAAACAACAAAGAAGGACAGAGTATACTGCTGAGGTTTAAGCATTTATTGCTCAGATTAAGAATTCTAGAGCATACATTGTATCTGAATATTTCATGAACGAAACTTGCTGATAAACCATAGCTTGCTATAACGGCTTTGTCATGTAGTAAATACTGCTCATTTTAATGATTTTAGCCCAGTTTCTGAACCCACTTCCAACAGCCATTAAAAGTACCAAGTTAAATAATTCATAGATATTGCTTGAACTTAAATGCTTCTTAAAACATAATAAATACATGGATTTCTATAAAATGGAAATATGCATCCTGATAGGATTTTGTTTTTACATTACCACCAATGTATACATGACATACAAAGATCATTTACTTGTTTCAGTGGGAATTAAAATATGAAGCAAGCAGAGATAAAAAAAAAGTACATTTTACGATTTAAACGATGACATGACAAGAAAGAAATATGGCGTGAATGCATTCAATTGTGAGGTATAAGTTCATTGGTTCTAGCAGAGCTGTATCACATAGCCTGTCAATCTCATGTCTAGAATGAATCTAGTATCAGTGGCCAACGAGTTTCAAGTCTAGTATCAGTGGCCAACGCGTTTCAAGTCTAGTGTGGCCAACGCGTTTCAGGTCTAGTATCAGTGGCCAACGTGTTTCAAGTCTCTTACTTATTTTCACCTACTCATCAGAAAATCACTTCTGTCCTAAACGCTTATCTATTTTCTCTCAAGAACCATTAAATACTCATATCTCATTCAAATCAAATTGCTATTTCAAAACTTGCCATAAAAAAATAAATAAACGGAATTGCACTTTCTTGTTGTTGTATTACAGTTGATAATTTTAAAAAAGAATTGGCGGAAACTTCTTTGCATGGATAGTGAATTAGAGTTAGACACTAGTTCTAAGCACTATTGAACCTGCAGTTGAAGAAATAAACCCAAATAATCGTGAGTTCTGAAATTGCTATTTGATTAGCTCTGAGCTAGAACCTGGAAAAAAAATTAGCTGAAATAGGACAGATTTAACGGTTTGCAACTAAATTTTACACCAGAGACGCTTGTAACACACTGCAAAGCAAGGCCTTTTTGAACGGATCACATATTTTACCAAGAAACATCATATGTAGAAAAAAATTCTAGGCACATCTGAAATATGATACACTATAAATATTTATTTAATTTGTCATAAACACAAACCTGAAGATCTGTCAATGTATATACAACCTATGCAATAATGCATGTCTGAGAGTAAAGGGGATGGAGAAATAACCAGATAAAGGTCATTTCAGCTAATTGCACTGGCACTAAACCAATCTCTGAGATTGTTGATATCAACTACTGAAATTTGTGGCACATTAGAAAATGGTTCGGAACATAGTTCTGCTAATGTTATATATGTGATATTTGTGTTTTGTTATTCTGTGAAAGTATTTAAATGGCAGAATCTCACGGTTAAAGGCACAGGATTGCACCTATTTGAAACAGAGAACCTCATTGCCTTTTCTAAAATGGAAAAAATATATAAATAGCTTAAATAACAGATTATGATAGTATAGCCACAAGACCCATTGCGGAAATATGAGTAATGTCTTAAAACAAAGAAAGCAAACAAAAAAAAAATATCAATCAGTGCTGGGTTATCGTTTCAAACAAATACCAGGTAACCATCAGGCGATAGTTGAACTGTCTGATAGAAACATATCACAGTCATTTCTGCAAATTCACCAGGTACACAAATCTTTATGTTTAAGACATGCTGTATGCAACTATCAATTTATCAAACAACAGTTCTTAAGGAAATCTTTCATTATTAATAGGGCCAGTACAGCCCAAACTGAAATGCATATAAGTAGGTTTCAGTTTTTATTATAAAGAATTATGCAGTACATATATATTTGCAAAGAGGCGTCCTATAAAACTACCTGCATTGAGATCTTGTGTCTGATAAGAGATATGGCAGAGACATAGATGGAACCAACTTTTTCATTGTTACAAGGAGCCAATAGTAAGTGCAAGCTGTCAAAAAAGGTGCACGAGCCATACAGACATATGCACCAAATGTCACCCACAGATATGAGTTAAATATTAATCACTTTTACTACAAGTGTAAAGTGAAAATGCTTTTATTAAACCTCAAATGCACTAATATGCTTTACAATATTTACTATAATGTTCCATAAATATCAGTAGTGTATTCTGGCTGTGCAAGCAAATCTGATTCCGCCGGCAACGCCAGTTTACTAACGTACGTAGATGCACAACGTAGTGCAGCACACTTTGCACTTTTTGTAAATTGATATTAAAAAAAGATAATTATGAAGTAACATTTTCACCACATAGACAATACACCACATGAAAACCTAAAATTGCCACTTCTTTCTTCACCTATATTTCAACCATAGCATTTTTTTCCATATAACGTGAAAATTGTAAATCAACATAACATACTACACGTTGATGATGCTTCGTTTACTATTACGCCAACGTAGTAAATAAAAAGAAGTTTTTTTTATATATGTATCAGACATTAATCACTGTTTTGTAAAGGATCTGTATACAAAAAATTATTTCAAATGGTAATTTTTTTGGCAACAAGTTTTGTAATCCAGGGATACCCCCCTTGAAATAGCCTTTTGAGTATTAGAGATTTCATAGGAAAATAATTAAATGAAGTCCAGTGCGGATCGAGCAATTACTGCAGGTTGCATGACTTCTGTAGAATGCATACCAGCCTCATTTACAGCAGTGGAAAATGACAACATTAATATTTAAATGACAGGAAGAGCAGGCAAAGAGAGCCTTTTCCAACGTCAATATTAATATTACAGGCTAGATTACCTAACTTTATTTTTAGCATAGTTAGCATGCAAGCAAAACTTAAACTTTTAACGTGGGAGGTTTAGCGCACATATTACATATTTAAAGTTAGCATGCGAACGAAGGTCTGAGTGTAATCGTTTATTTTTAAAGTGTTTATGATGTGTTTGGTGAATAATTTTTTTTTTTAACCCTTACACTTTACTCTAGGTTTTCAGGCTCTCTAATCAGTTGAGCGCAAATTCTGTTTGCGCTCTAGCGCAACAGTTTACTGTCATCTTATAATATGCGCGCTAGTTAGCGCAGTTGCAATATTGCTTACTGTGTCCTGTGCTAACATTAGCGTGCCACTTGTCTAGCCCTATATGTGCAATTACATTTCTATTGTAATGTAGCCCTAAGACGTCAGAGCATGCAGAGTATATAATATCGATGAAGGTAAAATCATGCCACTGCACATTGTCAGAGTCTTATATCCAATAACAGCATATTAAACTCAATACTAGCTGCCAATAATAATTAATAGGACTCTCATGATCTGCCAGTCCCTAGATGCAACACAGTAGACGTGTTGCACATACTTATTTATAACAGCAAAGCTACCTTTTCTATTTTACTCATCGTGACTTCAGAGTTGGCAGTAAAACCATTATCGCTAGTGAAAACTATTCTACCTAATGGCAAAACAGCCACCTGCTTTATTTCACTAAATTCATTTATAAGCAATAAGACTGATCGTGTTATTTAAACACATGTATTTAACTGCATACCCATTGTGAGTACCATTATCACCTGGTTTACATATTTGTCATTGTGCTTCATCATGGGAAATATATTCCACATGAAGCTTACAATTTCCACTCCTTTAATATTTAAAGGGAGATTCATGTTCTACCTATGTACAAACGCGTGTAATACATAATCAGTTTAATTAGTTCTTTAACTGTAAATGTAAAAATATAATAAATATTCTCATTAAGATAGAATATCAAGTCAAGCAGAGAGAATCCTTCTGTTCACACAGTCATCTATCTGCGCTCACTTAGCTGTTTTTAGAGATTGTGATACAGCAGATCCAAAATCTACTGAATTTTTCTTTATTAAAAAAACAACAAAAAGTGAAAAATTTTAAAATGTATTTTTGAAAATGTAACAACATCCTAATAAAGGCAAAAAAACACAACTTATCATGCTCGTCTTAATCAAGTTAAAAAAAATAAGCTATAAATCTGCTTCCCCATATACTTCTCTAAATATTCTGGATAATGTCTCATTACAATCGATCATTCAGGCATTGCTTTTGATGTAAAATCTTCACTAAAGGAAGAGTTCAAGAGCATATTAGGGCCTTTCATTCCTGGCACCAAAATCGTTAATGCGCCGTAACAAGAAGCCGGGATATAAAATTACCCTGTATATCGGGACTCAATATCTTAATAAAGACAAAAACCAAAATGCGTAAAGTCAAACCGTCCAAATAAAGCAGAGTCTACAAGTTTTGTTTACATTACAAAATTCATAGCCATAGAGACCAAGTGGTTGACATAACGTAGTTGTGCCATTGGCGCTGACTAAAAGAACATTAAAACTTTTCTTGTGACAGAGTTTCTTGCAGTCTTTCATAAACTTTACATCAAATTTAATCATATTAGCTATCAGTAAGTGTAAAAAATGGCAAACCTCACAAACTAGAAATAGATGAGCTAGGAGGAACCATTCACATATTGCGCATCAACTCTTTGAATACAGATTTTAAGTTAGGACAAAATATAATTTTCCATGGTAATTTTAGTATCCATATATAGGTTTTATTGTAGAACAAATATGCTTGTACTTTTGTTTTAATGTGAGTGCGCAATCAATTTTATATTCAAATTGTGGCAAACCTTGCCACTTATGAACTATGCGGGAATTGTTATTTAGGCTAATGGTTAAAATGTATGTTACTGTTTAAACTCCCTGCTGTTTCAGTTGGGAAACCCCTTCTAGGGGAGACTGTTTTTAAAAAGTGTTTGTTTTTCCAGTTGAAAAAAAAAAGTCGTTGACTCCCAAGCTATGTGTCGTCTAGTTCTTGGTGGAAAGGGGTTATTATTACAATTACCAAGAGTAGTTACTTGCTTGTCTCTGCCTACCCAAAAGATATTACAGATCCTACTGCCTCTCTGCTACAATTACCAAGAGTAGTTACTTGCTTGTCTCTGCCTACCCAAAAGATATTACAGATCCTACTGCCTCTCTGCTACAATTACCAAGAGTAGTTACTTGCTTGTCTCTGCTTACCAAAAAGATATTACAGATCCTACTGCCTCTCTGCTACAATTACCAAGAGTAGTTACTTGCTTGTCTCTGCCTACCCAAAAGATATTACAGATCCTACTGCCTCTCTGCTACAATTACCAAGAGTAGTTACTTGCTTGTCTCTGCCTACCCAAAAGATATTACAGATCCTACTGCCTCTCTGCTACAATTACCAAGAGTAGTTACTTGCTTGTCTCTGCCTACCCAAAAGATATTACAGATCCTACTGCCTCTCTGCTACAATTACCAAGAGTAGTTACTTGCTTGTCTCTGCCTACCCAAAAGATATTACAGATCCTACTTCAGCAGCCCGCCCGGATAACTTGCCAGCCAGTAGGGGAACTTAGTCAGCGGTACTAATATTATGCAGTTGGCATAATCGCTCAAAGTCCTGTAGGTACCCATCTATATCCTCTGTGTCGGTATGATCCTTGAATGCGTGGTAGGGAATCTTAGCTTTCCCTGTACCAGCACTGGAGTGTACTGGTAGCCCCTCTCCGGGTCTTGGGGTGGTATGTTGGGTCACCATCAAGTATTCCTGTACGTCTGCTGATGTCCGTGTCAGGAGCTCTTCCGAATGGGGTAGCGGAAAAAAAGCCAACCGGGTCCGCATCTCTTTTTGGAATTCGGTTTCGTTGTTCACCATGGGTACGGCCGTACCTGCTACCCGGTCTCCCTCCATGAGCTCTGCAATCAGCCTTGCTTTGGTTTTATTGCTGGCAATAATTCCTCTCGCCTCCAGTAATTCCTTCAATGCAGTTCTCTATAGTCTGGTATAATCTGTCCCCATTCACCGTCCGTTCATATACATCACATGTCCTACGACTTGCCGTGCGGTTTGAATCCCGTCGCTTGCCACCAATCAACTCACCGGAGACTGTGTAGCTGTCCGGGTGGCCGGGGGTAACCATGTACAAGATTCCCACGGCCAAAGTACACTTGGATTGGAGAGCAGGGTCGGGGAACGTAGAAATGGGCCTTATGCAAAATT
Source organism: Bombina bombina (assembly GCF_027579735.1). Lineage (NCBI taxonomy): Eukaryota > Metazoa > Chordata > Amphibia > Anura > Bombinatoridae > Bombina > Bombina bombina. Next base: position 66,701,371 of record NC_069500.1, on the reverse strand, counting down.
TGCCCGCAGACGTTATTTTGGGCAACGACTTAGGGGAGCTGACTTCAGCGTTTGCACCCCGAACCTCCCCACAAGCAGCACTGCCCGTGGTTACCCGACAACAGGCCCTCACCAACACACTGACTGATCACTCTGAGGCTCAGGTAAGCAATCACCCCCCTAATGTCTCTTGGGCCCCTCCACTAGAGTTTGGTAGCGAAGTGGCCACTGACCCCTCGTTGCAAGTATATAGGGATAAGGTAGACCAGAATCAGGTGGAGTTGGAAGGAGAGAGGTACGGTTGGGACAAGGGGTTACTGTACAGGTATGCAGAGAAGATAGTGGCTGGATCTATTCCCCTGTCCGTTCAGCAGTTAATAGTACCTCAGAGGTATAGACGAGAACTGCTACGGGTTGCCCACGATATTCCGCTGTCAGGCCACCTAGGAGTTAGTCGGACGAAGCACCGCCTAACTCAGAATTTCTTTTGGCCAGGGATCACCAAAGATATTAGGCAGTATTGCCAGATGTGTGACACCTGCCAACGAGTAGGGAAAAGAGGAGACCGATATAAGGCAAAGCTACACTCCCTCCCCATAATAGAGGAGCCTTTTAGTCGAGTGGCGGTGGACCTCATTGGCCCCCTAGCCAAGTCTAGCCCCTCGGGGAAGAGGTATATACTCACGGTCGTGGATTATGCCACCCGATATCCCGAGGCGGTGGCTCTGGCTAATATTCATGCCGAGACCGTGGCGGATGCCCTCATCAAAATCTTCTCCCGCATGGGATTTCCCTGGGAGATTATGTCGGACCGGGGCACCCAGTTTACGGCCGAGATTACCCACCAGTTGTGGAGAGCATGTGGGGTGAAACCCATTGTAAATTCCGCTTATCACCCCCAGTCTAATGGGCTCTGTGAACGGTTTAATGGAACACTGAAACAGATGCTCCGCACGTTCATAGATACCCAGAAGAACTGGGAGCGGTTTCTACCCCATTTGCTTTTCGCCTACCGGGAGGTACCTCAGGAGTCCACGGGGTTCTCTCCCTTTGAATTATTATTTGGAAGGAGGGTACGGGGTCCCCTAGACTTAATCCGAGAGCATTGGGAGGGGGAAGTCACTAGTAACGGTACTCCTATCGTACCATACGTGCCGGAGTTTAGGAAGCGCCTGGAGGCCCTGACTCGGACCGTCCGCTCCAACCTTCAGGCGGCTCAAAACCGTTAGCGCCGTTGGTATGATAGGGGCGCCAGGGACCGCAGTTTTCAGACTGGGCAGAAGGTGCTAATCTTAAAACCGGTCAAAAATTATAAACTGCAGGCCTCCTGGCAGGGCCCATACAAGATGGTGGAACAAATCTGTGACACCACCTATGTGATCGGCCCATGTACTGGAGCAGGCGGTAGACGCATGCTCCATGTAAATATGTTGAAGCCGTACCATGAACGAGCAGAGGAGGTGAATGCTATTTGCGCCCCTGCAGCGGACGACGCAGACAGTTTACCTCTTCCCGACCTCCTAGGAATGAAGAACCGGAACGAAGGTCTGGGAGAGATACAATTGGGTGAGCAGTTAAGTCCTCGGGAACGAGCTCAAATAGCAGAGCTACTGCAGGAAAAGAGAGACACGTTCTCCAACATGCCTGGATATACCAGACTGGCCACCCATAGGGTAGAAACCCCAGGTCACCTCCCCATGCGTCAACCTCCTTACCGCATACCAGAATCGGTGAGAGAACATATGCGGAAGGAGATTGACGAGATGCTACAGTTAGGAGTGATTGAGCACTCGGACAGCCCCTGGGCCTCGCCGGTAGTTCTAGTACCGAAGCAGGACGTCACGACCTGCGTAGACTACCGGAAACTTAATGATAAAACCGTCTCTGATGCCTACCCTATGCCCCGGATAGATGAGCTCCTGGATAAAATGGCTCGAAGCCAGTACCTCACCCCCATAGATCTGTGTAAGGGGTACTGGCAGATCATACTAGCTGAGGATGCCATCCCCAAATCAGCGTTCGTCACCCCGTTTGGCCTGTACCAATTCAAGGTCATGCCATTCGGGATGAAGAACGCTCCGGATACTTTCCAGCAAATGGTAGATCGGCTACTCGATGGGTCCCAAGAGTATGCATGCGCCGATTTAGACGACATAGCTATATTTAGCATCTCCTGGGACGAGCATTTGAACCATATAGGGGCGATCCTAGATCGCATTAGGGAGGCAGGATTAACCCTTAAGCCAAGCAAATGTCATATAGGGATGGCGGAGGTCCAGTACCTAGGGCACCGAGTAGGTAGCGGGCAGCAGAAGCCCGAACCGGCCAAGGTAGAGGCCGTAGCCAAGTGGCCCACTCCCCGTACCAAGACCCAAGTGCTAGCCTTTCTAGGTACCGCAGGCTATTATAGGAAGTTCGTACCTAATTATAGTACCCTAGCCAAACCCCTCACCGACCTCACCGTAAAAACCTTCCTAAGATTGTTACCTGGAGCCCAGAGTGTGAACAAGCATTCCAAGAACTGAAAAACGCTCTCGTAAATGCCCCTATCCTTGCTGCCCCGGATCCAACTAAATGCTTTCTCGTCCATACAGTCGCTTCTATGTTTGGATTGGGAGCCGTGTTGAGCCAAGTTGGGGCTGATGGCGGCAAGCATCCTGTGGCCTACCTAAGCAGGAAACTGTTACCCCGAGAAGTTAGCTACGCCGCCATCGAAAAGGAATGCCTGGCCGTGGTGTGGGCCCTCAAGAAACTTCAGCCATATCTATATGGATAACAATTTTCCCTGCTCACAGATCACAACCCGTTGGTGTGGCTGAACAGGGTATCCGGAGACAATGCCCGGCTGTTGCGCTGGAGTTTGGCGCTGCAGCCGTTTGACTTAACAATCGATTACCGACCTGGGAAGCAAAACGGCAACGCCGACGGGTTGTCCAGACAAACTGAACTTGAACCTTGATCTGAGAACACTCCTCCGGACCTCCCCAAGCCAATCCGTTGGGATCAGACTGGGTATGCCGGTTTGGTTCTGGGGGAGCATTGTGGCAAACCTTGCCACTTATGAACTATGCGGGAATTGTTATTTAGGCTAATGGTTAAAATGTATGTTAAACTGTATGTTACTGTTTAAACTCCCTGCTGTTTCAGTTGGGAAACCCCTTGTTTGTTTTTCCAGTTGAAAAAAAAAAGTCATTGACTCCCAAGCTATGTGTCGTCTAGTTCTTGGTGGAAAGGGGTTATTATTGCAATTACCAAGAGTAGTTATTTGCTTGTCTCTGCTTACCAAAAATATATTACAGATCCTACTGCCTCTCTGCTACAATTACCAAGAGTAGTGACTTGCTCGTCTCTGCCTACCCAAAAGATATTACAGATCCTACTGCCTCTCTGCTACAATTACCAAGAGTAGTTACTTGCTTGTCTCTGCCTACCCAAAAGATATTACAGATCCTACTGCCTCTCTGCTACAATTACCAAGAGTAGTTACTTGCTTGTCTCTGCCTACCCCAAAGATATTACAGATCCTACTGCCTCTCTGCTACACAAATTATTTTAAAAAGACTAATATCGAAACTTAAGGAACAAGAGAAACAGACTCAAAGTCTGTTTTAAAATTATATTAAAATGATTTATATATATATATAAATATATATATATATATATATATATATATATATATTTATATATATATATATATATATATATATATATATATATATATTCTTTGTATTTATATAGCTTTTTGTTTCTGGTAATAGTAATGTACAACTGAAGCAGGTTCAGATATACAAATAGGACTTTTTCCTTCTTACATATATCCTCTATGTCGACAATGTCTAACTCAGAGCCCAAACAATGTTGAGGGTGAGGCTTTTAATCGCTCATATTAACATTACAGTAGCCAGGAATTCAATGCATGTCCATCCTGATAGTGTTTGATTGAAAAGTGAACCGCAAGCTAAGTTTCCTTGGGCTCACTCCCACTGCAGGATGAGCAAATGGCAGGAAGTTACCCTGCCTTTCCCTTTTAATCCTAGGAATTCAACCTTTCATAAGCTCCAGTAATGTCTTAGTACATGATCAATAAAGAAAGTAAATAAGGAAATTGTCAAACTCTGACATCATTTCCTGAATGGCCTTTAGGAAGTGAAGATGTGACCTGGCATATTTCACTGCCAACACAGTACCGACCACACACTTCACTGAGCCAAGATTATGTCTCCCCACAGTCTGTTTTGATACTGTCCTACATAGCAAAGACGGTTCATCGTAAAAATGAAATTAAATATGAGGTATATTTGATTCCATTGAATTCATGTTACAGCAGAATCAAAATGTAAGACATTTATAGTTCTACAACATAACATTCCAATTAAGTATACATTTTCAGTAAAGCAAGTCAATCGCTCACAAAATGTAAATGAGAAAATCTACTGCATCTACTCTGATGTACCCCAGCAGTTCAACATTTTATATATTGCTCTACACTGGCTTACAAGTGGCTAAATCACTGTGACAGATTCACATGTGCGCTAATAAGGACATCTTTTAAAGATTGTCTGGAGTTGAGAAATACTCCTCTGCGGGACACTGACAATAGTGAAATCTCTAACAAGTTAATCCACGAGCTACAGATTTCTAATCGATTCTGAGTAAACACTATGACTACATGCTTTAATTGTAAAATAAATCCTAGTGCTAAAACAAAACAGTTGATGAAACAAGATGCTTTCTTTTCCATTCAAACTATCTTACGCCATTTACCTCTGCTTGTCTAGGTCACTTAGAACACCCCGGTAGGGCAGTTCCAGAAATTGCCACAATGGGACATTAAATATGGTCCTTTTTTCAATTTGTAGCTTTAAAAAGATACTTACTGGTCAGTAAATGTAAAAGATATCAAAATATCTCTAAGGTATAAGGGTTTCAAAAAACAAGCTGGCAAATCAAGGACTACATGGGGGGGGTGGGTTAAACTTAAAAATTGTTTTTAACTCAAACCCCTGCTGGGTATAGAGAAACAAGGCCTCTTATTCCAAACAAGGACAATCCCTCTTTAAAAATTGCAGTTTTCAGATGTCAAGCGATGACCACAAAAATGACATTCTAAACACCCAACCTTTCAAGTGGGAAACACTGGGTGCACATACAAAGTCTGTTTCTGTATCTATCAAGTAATCGCCATGAAAATAGCAAGTAACAGACAGTGTCACTAGCTAGAAGACATAAGCATTAGTGTATAACACATACATTGTAATCGTACAAAAAATGGAAAGTGAAAAACAGAGGTATCACGAAAAAGAAAAGATAAAATAAAGGAAGGCAGAGAGACAAAGAAATACACATGAATAGCATTTAATGACATACAAATGAGCTATAAGAGAAATACTGTAGAAATGTCTCTACTGTAAGAACAAATAAAAGTGGTACAAACCCACTCTGTATATTGTAAGCTCACTACACCCAAACATTGTGAAGTTGCAAGTTAATCAGCTTTAACTAATTCAGGACCAGATAATGTTTAAGAAAAAAAAAAAATGCAAGATGGCCTCTCTAAAGCTTTGCAATGTGTTACACACGGTCTCTGGCTTCACCACAAAAATGCTTCTTTAGTTATAAATGTTTGACTAAAATGTGTAAAGTATTCGCATTACATGAAGTATGTCATGGCTAAAACACAAGATGGCTAACAATTACATACGAGATACATTAAAAACAGCTCCGCTGGTAACCAGGGGGATTTTTACCCAACTAATGTTTGATAACTTATTGAGGGAGTTTACTGGCATTATCTAAACATACCTACTTATTTTATGGAAATTAAGAATTTTCAGAACTTCCTGGGCAGAACGAGTTAGTAACAGAACCTGCTGTTTTAATTTCAATTTTGAAATAATGATTACTATACGATTACTATAGCGAGTAAGCGTAATTTTAGTAACTGATAATAAAATTAAGCCCTGCCTTTTAAACCTTCATAATGTGTCACATCATAGCAGCCATATAATAATAAAATAATAGCCACATTATTATCTTCCCCATTATATACTGTCCTTATCCCCCTACCTACACAATTCAAGCCTGGTTCTTTGTTTTTTTTCTTCTTCTTTCTTTCCACCAACCAACTAAAATTAAAATTGTCCTCTTTCAAAAGAAATAAACCAGTGCAAATAATAACCCGTGAAATCTTCTAAATTGTCAATTCATGTTCCAATGCTCTATTAAAAAAAAAAATCCTCGGTGTTCAGCTCCCTGACAATAGACACAGTCACTTATGAATGTCTGGTGAGCTTCTTTTGTCTTTCTGAGACATCTGCTTTGAGCTGTCTCCAGTTGGCTAGAGTAAGCCATCACAATAATGTGTAAACAATAGCAGCCACTCGTCTTTCAATACACGTTTCTATTGCACCCACTGTGACAATGTCTTAGTGCGTGTGCTGCATCCTATTGAATATGCAAATGAGAGAACATATAGTGTGTGTGTGTGTGTGTCGGGGGGGTTGTGTCTGGATTAGGGGACTGGGCTGAAAAGAAGGCTGATTCCCCCTTGTTGAATAAGTTCTCAAGCATGCTGTTTGTTTTCATAATGTGTCTCTTCAATAGAAAAGTCTGCAAGCCCAGTTTGTTTGGTACATTCTGGCTTCCTTGAATTTCGCCCCTTGTGTTGGCAACCCCTTGACATGATGGTGTCTTTGTCAGCCTGTTAGTTTCTTGATAGTTTTGTTGTAGTACTGTGTGATGGTTGGAGTCAGGGGGTTCCAGCTGTTGGCGTGTAGTTCTATGACCTCAAGTAGGAGAGACCGTGTCAGCATAGACTCAGAGGGACAAAGCATTGTGTCTCGTGCTGTCGCCAATAGCTCTGTCATCATCTCGGGCAGCTGCTCCTCCAGCAGGCGACCAGTGCTCTGCAGCTGTCAATAAAAAGGGGTCACAAGTCACATGTTAAGCTGTAAGCCACTGCTCAGACTCTTATGTCTCTATTTTAGAGAATGGCAGATGCCAGAGATGGAAAGGGTGTAAATATATATATATATAACAAATCTACAATTTCATAAAGAAATATATATATATATATATATATATAAAATTCCAGGCAGAGTATGGGACTCACAAATCTTTGACCGGGGTGCTGCAGCAGGCAAAGCATACACAACAAAAAGAAGCAGGCACTCACCGGTATTTAAATAAAGGATATCTTTTAATCCCACAAGGTGTGACGTTTTGGAGTATTGCCTCCTTCCTTGTTATGTCTGAGGAAGGAGGTAATACTCCTAAACGTCACACCTTGTGGGATTAAAAGATATTGTTTATTTAAATACCTTTGAGTGCCTACTTCTTTTTGTTGTATATATATATACAGTATATATAAAGTTAAGTATATATGTGTGTGTGCACACACATACATATACACACACAGAATGGATATGCACTCTCACCGATCCCAAAGTTCAGCAGCAACTAGGGTGCAGGGTCAGATAGTAAAATATCATGAAGAAAGGACTCACACTTGCTGTATTTCACATAAATTTACTAGTATATTGGAACGTTTCAGGGAGGAAATCCCCTTCCTCAGACATATATCATAGTGAACTCCCCAGGACCTATCTAATGGGCACACCACCGGGCTGATTTTACTGACCAGCCAGTTAACATTTCAGCCAATAAAAAAACTAAAATTAACTTAATTTTTTTTTTTTTTATGTATGATGCACAAATTCTTATTACATCAATTTATGTTAAATGATGCAATTAATGTGTGCTTTGGATAAATTAACATAAAAATAACAGAAGATGTTATAATATCTCATAGTATTGCATTGCCTCCATCTGGCTACTTCATAATGCACCTGGAAGGCAAAATGTCCAATGAGAACACTGAATTAGGGTAAACCTCAAACATATACCAGTGATTATCTATCTATCTATCTATCCATATACACTATATGGCCAAAAGTATGCATAGACACCCCTACAAATTCTTACGTTCAGCTGTTTTAGCCACACCCATTGCAAACAAGTGCATAAAATCCAGCACATATCCACAAAATCTCCATAGACCACCATGAGTAGTACAATGGATCTTACATGAGAGCTCAGTGAGTTTATACATGGAACTGTTGCCACAAGTCAGTTTTTGCTACTAGATCTGCCCAGGTCAACTAAGTGCTGAAGAGTGTAGCATGTAAAAATCATCTGTTGCATCACTCACTACAGAGTTCCTAACTGCCTCTGGAGGCAACATCAGCACAAGAACTGGGTGTTGGGGGCTTCATGAAATGGGTTTCTATGGCCAAACAGATGTGCACAAACCACACATCAACGTGCACAATGCTAATCATTGGCTGGGGTGGTGTAAAGCATGTCGACACCACTGGACTCTTGAGCGTGTAGAAATGTGTTAGATGGAGTGATGAATCAATATCTGGAAGTCTAATGAAGAATCTGGGTATGACAGAACTCTACACACGACAATGCATAGTAACAAGTGTAAAATTTGGTGGAGGAGGAATAATGGTCTAGGGATTTTCAGGGTTTGAGCCAGGTCCCTTATTTCCAGTAAAAGGGTCATCCTAATGCTACAGGATATAAAGATATTTTAGACAATTTTGTGCTTCCAACTTTGTGGCAAATGTTTAGGGAAGGCCCTTCCCTGTTCTAGCATGTCTGTGCTGCTTTGCACAAAGAGATCCATGAAGACATGTTAGACAAATTTGGTGTGGAGTAACTTGAGTGGCCTACACAAAGCCCTGACTTCAACCTCATTAAACACCTTTGGTATGAATTGTAATACCAATTGTGAGCCAGACCTACTTCTCTAACATCAGTAATATACCTCACAAATTATCCTTTTGGCTGAAAGGGCACAAATTCCCACAGACAGACACCAAAATCTTGTATATTAATGCACATGACTTTGGAATGTGACGTCCAACAAGCTCACATAGGTGTAATGGCCAAGGGTCCTGCATACACACATATATACAGTATATATACACATAAATACATACATACAAGAAAGAAACAATACACACTGCTCACAATTATGGAACAGAAATCATGTGATAAATGTAGAGTGGTTCTGATGGACTGGTGGAGGGGGGACAAAAACAGGACTGTCTCTGCAATAAAATTTTGGTGTCTATGTGACTAAAAGACTTTATAGACTTTTTTAAAAATCGAGCCCATGCAATAAATATTTAACTGTACTGAATTGTAGGCAGGTAAATTAATGGCTATATAATTCTGATTATGAACAGATAGCCTCAATATGTGATCTGTTAGTCTGCCATGAGGGCTAGATGTAGAAAACAGTGATGGTGCAAAGGAAAGGATGACCTGTTAGAAAGAGAGGCAGACACCTTTATGTATAAGACCACAGAGATGAGATGCTATCCCTTCATATTGCCATAGAAATAAGTACAAGTCTTACCTCCATAGAGCAGCACAAAACGGCATCTTCCTTGACATCATGAGACTGCAGCAACTGGAAGAACAAGAAACAGAATGTTACTAATATATCATTCTAACTTACTCTCTATAAAGGGACCGCAGACCAGCAAAGTATAAAGTAAATAATTCAAATATTGTTTCCTTTAGTTATATTTTACCAGCATTGCAAAACAAGTTTGTTCTTAATGAATAGATTTAATCTTTTTGCATACTGTAGTACTTCATGCCCTCAATGAGCAGACCCTGAGGACTTCAAGGAACCTCCCCTCCCTAATGGTTAATTTTCACAAATAACTAACCCAGGGATTATTTGGGGAGTGAAATGAAATGTGAACCCTGGATGCATCCTGGAAGAATTTACTACAGGGCTTGATAAGTGTGTTCAAAATCCCAATGATATATATATATATATACATACACACACTCACCGGCCACTTTGTTAGGTACACCTGTTAAATTGCTTGGTAACACAAATTGCTAATCAGCCAATCACATGGCAGCAACTCAATGCTTTTAGGCATCTAGACGTGGTAAAGACGACTTGCTGATGTTCAAACCCAGCATCAGAATGGGGAACAAAGGGGATTTAAGTGACTTTGAACGTGGCATGGTTTATACAAGAGGAAAACCGGCTCCAAAATGAGTCAAATGCTGCTGGCGGCCATATTCAGATTGTGTTTTAAAATTAAACTAACAAAGGCACGTCTAGTAAACACCTTGAGATTGTTATATACTGTACATTGTTTAGTTATGCATAATGAAATATACTTTCAGTATTTATTTTTCCCCTTTTCATGTAATTTAGCTCTAAAAATTGTGTATTTTATAATTAGCAGAGCCTGAAATGCTCCCTGCTGACTTCTGAAGGCTAACTTTGCTACATATATATCCCTAATTGGATTGAACTGCAACTGCAAAACAATGCACTCTATACTAAATATGACCTAGTCTAGCATTGCCTTCTGCAGACTGAATCATAGATTGGCTTCTCCAAATAAGGCAAGTGGTGCGTGGTGTTTGGGTATTGAAAAACATATGTAGTAAATAATAATTGTTAATTTGTTTGAAAAATGTTGAGTCTTGGCTAATTTGTTATTCTATAGAAACACAACCGAAATGCCTGGTAATTAACAAGGTGTTTACCGCCACTTTAAGTCTTTGAAATGGTGAATAAACTCTAAGAGGGTAGATCAGAAAATGCCTCTAGAGCATTATTAGTATAAATGTGGCGAAACCCTACAGAAATACATCTAATAAACACTAAAGTGGCACATGATAATGACATTTATTAGGATCTCTGAGCCATTGAGGCTGAGAAGAATTTAGGGCTACACATGTAATTGTAAAGCAAATATAGTCTCACAAACTTCTGTTCCTATCTGATGCAAAATATAAGAGCACAGCAAATCTATGCATAACAATATTAGGTGCATCCAATACTTGTAATTCTTACATGCTAAATAAGCACATAAGTAAAGAAACTGCAAAAATTCCCAGCGATACTCATTATGAATGAACATTTTTCCAACTTTTGTGTGTGTCTAGTGTAAGGGAAAGTAATATAGGCTACATTCTACAAGGAAGCTACTAAATTCAACAGTGAAAACATGTGCAATGGGACCATTTAGGAATATCAGTGTGTGTGTGTATAAGAGAGAGAATGAGAGAGAGAGTGAGTGAGAGAGTGAGTGAGAGAACAAATGAGAGTGAGAACGAGTGAGTGAGAGTACGAGTGAGTAAGAACGAGTGAGAGCGAGTGAGAATGAGTGAGAGAGTGAGAACAAGAGAGAGAGAACGAGAGAGAGAGAGAACGAGAGAGAGAGAGAACGAGTGAGAGTAAGAGTGAGAGAGAACGAGTGAGAGAGAACGAGTGAGAGAGAAAGAGTGAGAGAGAAAGAGTGAGAGAGAAAGAGTGAGAGAGTGAGAGTGAGTGAGAGAGAGAGTGAGAGAGAGTGAGAACAAGTGAGAGAGAGTGAGAATGAGTGAGAACGAGTGAGAACGAGTGAGAAAGAGTAAGAACGAGTGAAAAAGAGTGAGAGAGTGAGTGAGAACGAGTGAGAGAGAGAGAGTGAGAACGAGTGAGAGTGAGTGAGAGAGAAAGAGAGTGAGATAATAATAATTTATAAACCTGGGCAGGTCATAAATGGTCTTTCATGCCCCAAATGTGGTCAACAGTTGCTTTATATCACTAGATCCTGCATAAATAACAAAAAATATAGGAAGAGAGAGAAACAAATACCCAAGCTCTAGAGGACACTGAATGAAAACGGGAGGGAAAAATAGAGGCGGACCCTATTCTGAGGGCACGACAGCCTGAAAAACCTTCCTCCCAAAAGCTGCTTCAGCCGAAGCAAAAACTTCAAATTTGTAAAACTTTGAAAAAGCATGTAAGGAGGACCAGGTAGCCGCCTTACAAATCTGCTCCATAGAGCCCTCATTCTTGAAGGCCCAAGAAAAAGCCACAGCTCTAGTTGAGTGAGCAGTAATCCTTTGAGGAGGCTTATGTCCCGCTGTCTCATAAGCCAAGCGAATCATGCTCCTCAGCCAAAAAGATAGGGAAGTAGAAGAAGCCTTCTGCCCTCTGCGCTTCCTCGAATAGACAACAAATGCTGAAGCCTGTCTGAAATCCTTCGTAGCCTGAAGATAACATTTCAAAGCTTGAACCACACCCAAGTTATGAAGTAACCGATTCTGTGAAGAAGAAGGGTTAGGACACAAGGAAGGAACTACAATCTCCTGATTAATGTTGCGATCAGACACAACCTTAGGGAGAAATCCCAATCCAGTGCAAAGGACAGCCTTATCGGCATGAAAAACCAGGTAAGGATGCTCACATTGCAAGGCCGCCGACTCAGAGACTCTGCGTGCCGAAGCAATAGCCAGTAGAAAAAGAACCTTCCAAGACAGTATCTTAATGTCAAGGGAATGCATAGGCTCAAACGGAGCCCTCTGCAAAACCCTAAGAACCAGATTAAAACTCCAAGGAGGAGCAGAATGTCTAAATACAGGCCTGATCCTGGATAGAGCCTGAACAAAAGACTGTATATCAGGAAGCTCAGCAAGCTTCTTGTGTAACAACACAGATAGAGCCAAAATCTGTCCCTTTTAGGAACTGGCGGCAAGTCCCTTCTCCAAGCTGTCCTGGAATATCCACGAGACTCACACCAGATTAAGTAGGTTCTCCACACCTTATGATAGATGCGTCGGGAGACCGGCTTCCTGACTTAAATGAGAGTATCAATCACACTCTCAGAAAACCCTCTCCTGGCTAAAACTAAGCATTCAATCTCAACGCAGTCAGCCACAGAGTATCTAGATTTTGATGCACAAAGGGGCCCTGTAACAGCAGTTCCCTGCAACAGGGCAACCTCCATTGAGGAGACAATGACATCCCTACCAGATCCGCAAACCACATCCTCTGCGGCCAAGACCGAGCAATCAGAATAGTTGATGCTGGATCCTGCTTGATGCGGGCCACTACTCGAGGTAATAGTGGTAACGTAGGAAATATGTAGATTAGGTTAAATCCCCAAGGCACTGCTAAGGCATCTATCAGTTCTGCCTGGGGATCCCTGGACCATGACCCATATCTGGGTAGCTTGAAGTTTGGACGCCATGAGATCCATCTCCAGAGTCCCCCATCTGTTGCAAATCTCTGCAAACACTTCGGGTGAAGAGACCATTCCCCCGGATGAAACGATTGTCTGCTGAGAAAATCCGCTTCCCAGTTGTCCACACCGGGGATGTGGATCGCTGACAGTGAGCAGTTGTGGGTCTCCGCCCACTCCAGAATCCAAGATACTTCCCTCATGGCTAGGGAGCATCTCGTTTCCCCCTGATGGTTGATGTAAGCCACTGAGGTAATGTTGTCCGACTGGAATCTGATGAACTGGGACGAACCCAAGAGGGGCCAAGCCCTCAGAGCGTTGAAGATCGCTCAAAGTTCCAGGATGTTGATCGGAAGAAGCGACTCTTCCCGATTCCACCTGCCCTGTGCCTTCCTGGCACCCCAAACAGCTCCCCATCCTGAGAGGCTCGTGTTCGTAGTCACAATCTCCCAGGATGGTCTCAGGAAGGCTGTCCCCTGGGACAGCTGATCTGGACGGAGCCACCAAGAGAGGAATTCCCTCGACCGGATGTCCAGAGAGATCCGTTGGGATAGATCTGAGTGATCGTCGTTCCATTGCATCAGCATGCATAACTGAAGGGATCGTAGATGGAACCTAGCGAATGGAATGACATCTATACTGGATACCATGAGCCCAATCACCTCCATACACCGGACCACAGATGGCCTTGAGGAGGTCTGAAGGGCAAGACAGATGGAGGCAATTTTGCAACGTCTCTGGTCTGTCAGGAATATCTTCATGGATATTATTGTGCCCAGGAACTCCACTCTGGTACTGGGAACCAGAGTACTCTTTCCTGAGTTTATCTTCCATCCATGAGATCTAAGAAGTAGAAGAGCTGTTGAATGGTCCTCTGCCAGTCGGCAGGACGGAGCCTGGACCAGGATGTCGTCCAGAAAAGGTGCTACTGCAATACCTTTAGATCTCGCCACCACGAGCAAAGTTCCCAGAACCTTCGTAAAGACTCTTGGAGCAGTAGCCAGACCGAATGGGAGAGCTACAAACTGGAAGTGCTGCTCCAGAAAAGCGAATCTTAGGAACTTGAAGTGATCCTTGTGTATTTGCACATGAAGGTAAATGTCCTTCAAGTCTATCGTAGTCATGAACTGACCCTCTTAAACTAAGGACAGAATAGACCTTATCGTCTCCATCTTGAATGATGGGACCGACAGAAACTTGTTTAAGTACTTTAAGTCTAGAATCGGGCGAAACGTGCCCTCCTTCTTTGGGACCACGAAAAGGTTTGAATAGTATCCTAGACCTCTCTCTGCTAGAGGTACTGGTACAAATACTCCTAGAAAGGAGAGATCCTTCACGCACTCTAGAAAGGCATCTCGTTTCTCTGGTTTTGACAATAGATTTGACAAGAGGAATCTGCCCTGTGGGAGGCTGAGTTTTGAAACCTATCCTTCTCTCGTCCAAGCCTCCGCAAAAAGAGATAGTCTGCCCCCTACAATATCCAGAGATGGATCGGGGGCAGCCCCTTCATGCCGATTTTGTCTTGGCAGGCTTCTTGCTCTGCTTGGCTTTATTCAAAGACTAAGGTGGTTTCCAAGATCTCTTGGACTGCTCGGGCTTCGCAGCAGGCTGCTGTCGTTGGGACTTGTCCTTATGAAACGGACGAAAATTAGGACCCTTAGGTTTATTCTTCTTATCATACTGTAGGCGGGCACCCTTGCCCCCTGTGACCGTGGATATGATAGAGTCCAGGCCTGGACCGAAAAGAACCTTTCCCTTAAATGGAAGGGAAAGTAATCTAGATTTGGATGTCATGTCAGCATACCATGACTTCAACCACAGAACAGAAAAGCCTGATGTCTTGGCATTCAAGCGAATAATCTGCATATTTGCATCAGAGATAAACGAATTTGCTACCCTCAGGGCCTGTATCTCATCGAGGGGAGTCTCCACCTCAATCATCTCAGACAGACAGACAGCAACCACCGCTGCAAGCTGAAATACAAACCCTTTGTGCTGAAACATCTTTCTTAACAGAGTCTCTAATTTCTTATCCATGGGTTCTTTAAACGTCGAACTATCCTCGAGTGGGATAGTGGTGTGCTTAGCGAGCATGGAGATACCTCCATCCACCTTAGGGACAGATCCCCACAATTCTAGCTGAGAATCAGGAACCGGGAGCAATTTCTTAAACGAAGAAGAAGGGGAGAAAGATGAACCAAGTCTCTCCCATTCATTCTTTATAATATTAACCATCTTTACGGGAACCGGGAAAGTCTGGGGCACCACCCTGTCCTCATAGACTTTATCAAGCTTAGGAATAGAAGGTTCCTCTGGTAACTTCGATTCCAGAACCTCTAGAGTAGCTAACACCTCCTTTAATAAAAAGCATAAGTGCTCCATCCTAAATCTAAAGTCTGGTTCCTCCGCAGCCGGAGGTTTAGAGGCAGCAGATTCCGACCCAGAGAAAGAGTCCCCTGAAGTATCGGAGTCCTCTGCATCAGCGGATAATCTAGTCTCAGATACATCCAACGGAGTAGATGACCCCTAGAAAGGATAGCAATGTTTAACCTTTCGCTTAGCAGTGCGAGGTAAAGCACTGAAGGCCGCAGACACCGCCATTTGCAACTGATCAGCAAAATCTGGTGGCCACAGGGCCCCTCCAGCAGGAGGATTAGTAGTGCACTGGGGAGCTGCATGTGTAATCGGAGATGATTGTAGGGAAAGCACCTCGCAGGATGGAGACCCCTCAGAGGTGGACGGCTCAGTGGTACTAAACATCTTGTTCTTTTTAGATATCACTATTTTATCAAGGCATGTGGAACATAGTTGAGCAGGCATAGAACAGGTGGATACACCGTAGCCTCCTCACATTAAACACAGGCATTAGATCTTGGCGAAGAGGGAGTAACCTCTAACGTATCAGAGTCCTCCATAACTTGCGCCTTTAATATGGACTATAGAGAAAATAAATGGCGCCTTTATACCCCAATGGCCGGGGCACTCACCACCTCCTATGACACAGGACCACAGAGAAACCGCTTTCGGTCAGGAAAAGGAAGAGAATGAGGCCACACCCGGTCACATGGAGTGCCATGCAGGACCGCCCCTGCAGCCGAGAAAGAATGCACCAAACTAAACAGGCTGCACAGTAATCAAAATGAAGTTAGAACCTGACTGTTCACACATTGCCAGAGCCACATCTCACACATGTTGCAGCAAAAAAAACACAATAAAGCAATCATGTATAAATCCCCCCCTGTTCAATAATCCCCTTCCGGAGATATTAACCCTTGATTTTAGACAGATAAAAGTAGTCACACTGTGACCCTGTCTTCTTGCGTTATCATTATAGGTATAAAAAATGAAATGATCTTACCAGAATCTACGCCGTGGAACAGGAACATGGCCTCTCAAGTTTGACAGTGTTGTAGCATCGCTCCTGACGTGGACTTGAGTGATAGAAAGCAGGCAGTGAAACTCGTCAACACTGATTGCTTAAGGAGCTGTTAATACAAGTCTGGATGGTGTCGCAGAAAGACTCTCCCTGCATCTCCAGACCCTAACATTTGTAAATGCTCTCACTGAGAGGCTGACAAGACTGCTAAAAACTCCAGTCCCATTCCGAAGAGTACTACCCTCCCTAAGAGACTACTCTGAATCTTCCGACACTTCTTTGCCATTCTCCTGTGACGAAAGGCAAAGAATGACTGGGGGATGAGGGGAGTGGGGGAGGTATTTAAGCCTTGGCTGGGGTGTCTTTGCCTCCTCCTGGTGGCCAGGTTCTGTATTTCTACAAGTAATGAATGAAGCCGTGGACTCTCCTCGTATTAAGATGGGAAAAAGGTTTAAATGCAGAGGCGTAACTAGAAACCACAGGGCCCAGGTGCAAGAATCTAAGAAGGGCCGCCGCCGCCCCCCCCCCCCAAAAAAGGTGAATTTGATACATATCTTTTAAAAAAAAAAAAAAAAAACATTTAACACAGAAAATAAAATGTAAATCAGATTACATGTCTGCAACAGGAGGTACCCTGTGCCCACAGTCTATAAGACGGTCTGACCCCCTATTACTGTATATAGTGAGTTAGTGACAGTCTGTAATCTGCCGGTGAGATAGCTGGCCTGACCCTACCTGTCCCAGTACTTTATAAAGTGACCACAGTAGTCTGTGACATAGTCCAGCCCTCCCGTACTGTATATAGTGGTACTGTATAGAGACACTGTTTACCCCCCGACCCCCCCATGCTGTAGTAACAAGGTCTGTAGTTTGCTGGTTCCACAAACATACACACACACATGCATAAATACACACATAGTCACATACATACATACACACATACACACCAATGGGTAAAACAGAAACACTAACCCCTGTAGTCAGAGACAGAGACACTAGTGAAGCATCGCATCACACTCTTTTTAAGCCCTCTGGGGCCTGGTCGCAGTTACAACCTCTGCACCCCCGGTAGTTCCACCCCTGTTTAAATGGAGTGATACCAAAAATGCTAAAAATTTGCCGTGAATTTTGGGCAAGTTCTTCTCTGAAAGTCCCAGTAGTGAAGAGGTTATGCATTGAAAAAAACACTTATTTGGCTTCTAAACGACTGAGCCTATTGTCTTTTAGAAAAGGATTTGTGTCTGAACCAAATGAAGATGGAAAATTCTGCTGCCCCAGGTCAAGTGGAAAGTGAAGAATGAGGCCTGCTGGAATTCAGCACAGAATTCACCTAACACCCTTGCAATGTACTGTCATGAGTATGTTATCCTACATCTTTGTTGCAAAACTGTGGCAAACAGCTCTGCAGACTGAAAGGAGACACTGCACAAGCACCCTAGTTATTTACATAAACTGCTGGATGAAAGAGATCTAGAATCTCTACGGGACCCTGGCTCCACGCACAGACAAAGCTCTGGGCTACATTTCATTAGAGTCACTCTCACATGCTACCATATAGCATTGCTCTCTCATATGACACTGGGCTAATGGGATACTGTGAGCAAAACAAATATACTAAGAAATAGAAATCAACCTTTTTTTTTTGCATGAGAAAGGTTATCAGATATCTTTTCAAATTGAAAGTAAAGGGAACTTAAAGGGACACTCAAGTCAAAATAAAATTTATGATTCAGATAGAGCAGCAGTTATAAGAAACTTTCCAAATTACTTACATTATCACATTTTGCACAGTATTTTTATATTCACACTTTCTGGGGAACACTCATGCTCACAGGGTATACATATACTAGTCTGTGATTGGCTGTCACATGATAAAGGGGCTGGAAAATGGGAGAAAAAATCAATTTGAATTTCAGATCAGCAGTAGATTTTTTTTCTGACAGAGTAAGTGCAACTGCATTGTCTTTTTATTATGTACTTGATAATTATGTAATTCTACTGCATTGAGTAGTCCTTTAATGACAGCTGATTATAAAGGCAATGCATTTTAAAACGATCTCTTTTGAATGAAGAAAAGGAACAAATTCCTTTTAAGACTGAGGTAACGTCTGGTATGTTTATTTTTAATGCTGTCTGAATTGCTGAATTAAACGGAAATAAAAGCGCAGGATCTTAAAAGTACAGTAAACACATAACTACTATCTTTCTGCAGGGAGAGGTTGAAAATGTTTGCCTGTTAAAAAAAAATTGCAACAAACTCCACCCACCACTTGACTTATCTGGAGGAGCCAATCTGGACTTGTTACTGGACAGGACACCGATAGCTGGTGACATTTGGTTTGCAGTTATCTTAACATCCTGGGTTAGGCTTGTAATGCCTGCCGTGTGCTCTTCCAGTTCTCAGAACTGGAAAACTCATAATTTTTAGACTTGAATTATAGGAAAAGGGTAAATAAGTAATGAGTAAATATAATAATGATTATATTGGAACATTTTTATTTACTGCACATAATTAAAATGTTATCTCAAACTGTTTATGGCCAATTTAACCCCTTTACCCAAAGCAACTTATATATACACGTCATGCGTTACTCTGCCTATGGTACCGCATGATGTATATATATGTCGTAGCTGCAGGAAGCTCCAGTTAAGTTACAGCTGAGAGCTGGACTTCCTGAGCTCTAGGCATCTGCCTGCACGATCGGTGCTCTGCTTTCATATGAAGGCAGATGCTAGATCGTTACAGACAGTGACACTGCGTGTGTCACCATCTGTAACAATCATCTGCTGGTGCTGGCAGGAGGTGTGGGAGGGAATCCGGGGAGGTGGGTGGGAGGCCCTACACTGCAGAAAAAAATAAAGGTAGAAGGAGGGAAGGGGCACTATGCTACAGAAAAAATGTGGGATGGGGGTGTGGGGAGTCCATAACTAATGATCGCGGGAGGTGGGGGGACCACTATACTACAGAAAATAACAAAAAATATTAACATTATATACAGTATATAATAAAAGTGAGTACACTCCTCACATTTTATAAATATTTTATTATATCTTTTCATGTGAGAACACTGAAGAAATGACACTTTGCTACAATGTAAAGTAGTGAGTGTACAGCCTGTATAACAGTGTAAATTTGCTGTCTCCTTAAAATAACTCAACACACAGCCATTAATGTCTAAACCGTTGGCAACGAAAGTGAGTACACCCCTAAGTGGAAATGTCCAAATTGGGCCCAATTAGCCATTTTCCCTCCCCGGTGTCATGTGACTTGTTAGTGCTACACAGTCTCAGGTGTGAATGGGGAGCAGGTGTGTTAAATTTGGTGTTATCGCTCTCACACCCTCTCATACTGGTCACTGGAAGTTCAACATGGCACCTCATGGCAAAGAACTCTCTGAGGATCTGAAAAAAAGAATTGTTGCTTTACATAAAGATGGCCTAGGCTATAAGAAGATTGCCAAGACCCTGAAACTGAGCTGTAGCACGGTAGGCAAGACCATACAGCGGTTTCACAGTACATGTTCCAATCAGAACAGGCCTCGCCATGGTCGACTAAAAAAGTTGAGTGCACGTGCTCAGCATCATATCCAGAGGTTGTCTTTGGGAAATAGACGTATGAGTGCTGCCAGCATTGCTGCAGAGGTTGAAGGGGTGGGGGGTCAGTCTGTCAGTGCTCAGACCATACGTCACACACTGCATCAAATTGGTCTGCATGGCTGATGTCCCAGAAGGAAGCCTCTTCTAAAGATGATTCACAAGAAAGCCCCCAAACAGTTTACTGAAGACAAGCAGACTAAGGACATGGATTACTGGAACCATGTCCTGTGGTCAGATGAGACCAAGATAAACTTATTTGGTTCAGATGGTGTCAAGCGTGTGTGGCGGCAACCAGGTGAGGAGTACAAAGACAAGTGTGTCTTGCCTACAGTCAAGCATTGTGGTGGGAGTGTCATGGTCTGGGAATCTATAATGGTCCCTAAGAACACCACTCTTGTGGCCGGAACACGAGAACCTTTTTTTCCAAATTCACCTTCCATCCGTGGGAACGAAGAAAGGACAACAAGATCTCTGTATGAGATTTTGCTAGTTGAAAAGATGGCGCTTGAACCAGAATGTCATCCAGATAAGGTTCCACAGCAATTCCCCCGGGACCAAATTACTGCCAACAGAGCTCCCAGGACCTTTGAGAAAATCCTGGGAGCTGTGGCGAGGCCAAATGGAAGCACTACAAATTGAAAGTGTTTGTCCAGATAGGCAAATCTCAGAAACTTGTGATGATCCATGTGAATGGGAACATGCAGATATGCATCCTTCAGGTCTATGGTCGTCATGAATTGACCTTCTTGAACCAGAGGAAGGAATGGAACGCATAGTCTCCATCTTGAAGGATGGCACCCTGAGAAATTTGTTGAGAAACTTTAGATCTAGAATAGGCCTGAAAGTTATCTCTCTTTTGGGCACCACAAACAGGTTGGAGTAGAACCCGAGACCCTGTTCCTGTATTGGGGCTGGAACTATCACTCCCAAGAGGAAAAGATCCTATACACATTTCAAGAATGCCTCTCTTTATCTGGTCTACAGATAATCCTGAGAGATGAAACCTGTCCCTGGGTGGAAAGGTCTTGAACTTAACTTGTAACCCTGGGATACTATGTCTACAGCACACGGGTCTGGGACATCTCTTTCCCAAGCTTGAGAGAATTGAGAGATTCTGCCCAACACTTGATCCAATCACGGATCGAGGGCAAACCCTTCATACTGACTTATATTCAGCTGCAGGTTTCTTAGATTGCTTCTCCTTGTTCCAAGACTGGGCTTCTATGAAGGCTTGGACTGCTCCTGCTTGGTAGAGGAGGGCGAAGACTTACCTCTGAAGTTACGAAAGGAACGAAAATTACTCTGATGTCCTTTCGATTTGTTCTTCTTGTCTTGAGGCAGAAAGGATCCTTTACCACCTGTGATATCGGAAATAATTTCTGCCAAACCCGGGCCAAACAAGGTCTTTCCCTTGTAAGGAATCGACAAAAGCTTAGATTTGGAAGAAACATCAGCTGACCAAGATTTCAGCCATAGTGCCCTAAGCACTAAAATTGCAAAGCCAGATATCTTGGCTCCCAACTTAATGACCTGCA
The DNA here is from genome assembly GCF_027579735.1 of Bombina bombina. NCBI lineage: Eukaryota > Metazoa > Chordata > Amphibia > Anura > Bombinatoridae > Bombina > Bombina bombina. The sequence continues at coordinate 66,679,826 of NC_069500.1, read as the reverse complement.
AAGAGGCGTCAGTGATAAAGGAATTGGCTAACCTGAGAGCCTTTATCCTATCCTGTATCTCCTCCAAAGGAGTCTCAGCTTGGAGGGACCCGGACAAAGCATCAAACCAATGGCTGCCGCACTTGTTACTGTAGCAATACACACCGCCGGTTGCCATTGTAAACCCTGATGAATATACATCTTCTTTAAGAAAGCCTCCAGCTTCTTATCCATATGGTCCTTGAAAGAGCAACTATTCTCAATAGGAATAGTAGTCCTCTTGGCCAGAGTAGAAATCGCCCCTTCCACCTTGGGGACCGTCTGCCACGACTCCTTGATGGAATCAGCCACCGGGAACAGCTTCCTAAAGACTGGAGAGGGAGAAAAGGGAATTCCTGGTCTCTCCCATTCCCATGCAATAATCTCCGTAGCACGGTCTGGCACTGGAAACACCTCCCCTGGGGAGGGAACATCAAAGTATCTATTTAATTTGCTAGATTTCTAAGGGTTGACAATGACAGGAGTATTGTAGTCGTCTAAAGTAGCCAAAACCTACTTTAATAAAACACAAAGGTGTTCAAGCTTAAATCTGAAGGAAACCACTTCAGCATCAGGAGAAGGAATTACACTATCTGAATCTGAGATTTCACCCTCAGAGGCTACCGAAGTATCCTCCTCTTCCGACTTATGGGAAAAAGCAACTTGGTTAGCCTGTACAGGATCTGATACCTTACTATCTGATTCTCTATTTTTCCTCTTACGCTTCCCCTGCAGCATGGGGATGGCAGCTAGCGCCTCAGATACCGCCGAGGATACCTGGGCAGCAATTTCGGCCTTCAAATACACTCCTTTAGGAGCTTGCGAGGAACCGCAGGGCACTGCATGTAACGTTAATATGGGTTGGGGCGTTTGAGGTAGAGACTGTGGCATTGCCTGAACAGTATCAACCTGAGAGAATGGTGGCTCAGAAACAAACAGTCTGTCTTTGTACATCAGAGTTCTTTCAATACAAGAACTACAAAAAGGCAAAGGGGGTTCAACTTGGGAATTCAAGCAAAGTTTGCACTCTACAGCAGGCATAGACACTAGGTACATCCTGCAAATAAATATCACAACTTTAGAAGATTTTTTTTATTTTTTTTAAATTTTGTCCCTTTAACTGATATTGCTCAAAACATTAGTGTTAAAAATCAGTATAACAAATCCATTAGTCCGGAGATAACTTTATGGGCAAGATTTACAGACCCCCACAGAAAAATTATCAAATTTCATAAAAAAAAAAACCTCTCTGGCACCCTCTACACCTCAGAGCTAAGCTGAGGTGCCTACCTGTTCCTCTCTGACACGGAACGTAGTGAAAGAACAATGGATCAGCTCCTGAGGGAAAGGGCCACAGAAGCCGTTACGTCTCTCAATAAGGAAAAGGTGCCAAGTAACAGCACGTGCTGCGTCTAGAGAGAGAAGCCCCGCCCCTCATGACATCACAGTCGGCTTCGTATATGGACAGCAAGTGCCATAAATAAAACAGCACAAAATAGCCCCCAAAAGTTAACAACTGCATAAATAAGCAGTCTAATGAACTGAGCCACCAATAATGTTAACACACTCCTATAATGTTACCCACTGTCTCTCCAAGGACTCTGACGTCCTAAAACCGCCACACAGTGCCCTGCATCCTATCTAAGATATCCTGACTCTCAGTAATAATGTAGCCCCATATAAGTGCAGCCTATCAGCTTTAGTGTGAGGGTCTTCTAAGAATTAAAATGGCACTTACCTGCACCCTTGACTGTCCGACAGGAGGACAGCTCACCTGGCATGAGAGGAAGCCACTCCTCACAGAGACCTGTGGATAGAAGAAGGAACAGAATAAGCCTACTCTGGCATTCTGTTTGAGGGCAGCAATATTGTTAGGAAAACATAGTGAGGCCCACCCTACAAGTTCCTAACTGCTTGAAAGCTACCACAGCCCTACTGAAGGGACTAATGTGGAGTACAGCTAAACCCAGCTTGTCAGGGAAATCAGCGCAAACCTGCTCAGGCTTCCAAAATAAAAAAAAATCTTGATAGAATTCTTAAACAGACACCTAAACTTAATCTCCTCCTTGCACTGAAGGCAAAGAGAATGACTGGGGATTGTGGGAAGGGAAGTGATACTTAACAGCTTTGCTGTGGTGCTCTTTGCCTCCTCCTGCTGGCCAGGAGTGATATTTCCAACAGTAATTGATGATTTTGTGACATCACCGTGTCTTAAGAAAGAAAACAATTAAAAAGTTACAAATAAACAACATCTAAAAGCCCCTGGGAATAATATAGGGCAGTGCAGCTGCTAAAAAAAATATATATAGCTAACACAAAGGCCGGATTGGCCCAAGACACTAGTAGATTTTCCGTTGGGCTGCAGCAGCTGGGTATGGTCAGCTACAGTATAAGGGGTTGTGCTTTTGGAGAGGGTTGCAGCTTTATCACCTCTCTTTTCTCCTCTGAGCTATACATATTAAGGTCACAAAGTATTTTCTTGTAAGTTTTACTTCCTAGACCATGTACCATTTAATAGTCTTCCTTTGAATGGTTTCTAGAGTCTAGTCAAGTCATAATGTGAGACAGAGTGACACACTGTTATTTGTGTCTTCTCTAGATTATTCTATAGATAATCATTTCCACATTGTGAAAGAGTTGTAGATGAAATTGGGTTTTATGAGTGCCTAGAAAACAATTTTTATTTATATTACAGACAAATATCATTTAATTCTGAATAAAAAAAAATATTAGGGGAAGGAGTATTTCAGTAATCCCCTTGAGAAAAATGGGCCGTGTGGATTCTACAGACTCAACTGTAAGTAAGGCTGGTCTTCAAATGTTTCCAGGGCTGCTTTTTATTCCCAGTCCGGCCCTGGCTCCCGCTATGAACTGCACAATTAAACTTGTCACATATGTGTCACTGATTTGTGAACATGCAACACTTAAAGTCACAAGAAAACTTAAATGAAAATGATTCTTTCATGATTCAGATAGAGCATACAATATAAAATAACTTTCCAATTTACTTCTATTTTCAAATTTGCTTCATTTTCTTGGTATCCTTTGTTGAAAGAGCAGATTTTCACTAATGGGAGCTAGCTGAACACATAAAGTGAGCCAATTAGAAGAGGCATATATGTGCCGCCAATACAAAAAAACAGCAACAACCCCCTCTGAGTGCTCACTGTGGAAGGCAGTGCAAGCTTAAATGAATGGCGCTACTATAACTTGTTAACTCACTCTATGAACTGTGAGCACAAATCATCATAGGCTAACACACTATTTTGTTGTTCAGTACCACTCAAACATCATGACCCAGTGTTCTGCGCTTTACAGCTCACTCCGCTCATCGGTTCTTCTGCTACTGCCTCCAGTTGTCCTGTGATGCAGATGTCATGTGACCTCAACTCCAAGTTTCTTAACTTGCTCCTCCATACAACTGGGAGCTAAGACTCGCTACTGACTAACTTTGTGAGAAGGAAATAAGGTGGATCTCTCTCCATATACAAAATCTTCAAAATTGTATTTCAATATGTTAAAAACATCTCTAGAGTAAAAACACATGCATAGCTGTGTTAGTCTAACGCGTTTCAGCTTTACAGTCATACTCAGACTCTGTGTGTGCAGCCACCAACTATCAGCTCCCTTTACTGTATTGCTGCTCCTTAGCCTATATAGGAATGATTTTTAACCAAGGATACCAAGAGAAAGAAGCAAGAAAAGCTGTTTAAAATGATGCAGAGCTTCATCAATCAGCACTTGTAAGGGGTTAAAGAGCTTTGAAGAACACATAGCAAATGAGTTTGACATCTTAAATACATTAACACTTTGTTTGTTGCAGTTGTTTTTCAACAGCCAAACTCCACCCCTCACTTGCCAATCAGGATTTTTTACAGGCATTATGTTGGTAAAATCTGCATTGTTTTGCTGTTCCTTGTCTGATAATCACTGCTTAAATCAAAATTCTATAACTCTTAATTTTCTTTCTTCAACTACAAGAAACTACAAGAAAAGGGGGTAAAATACATAAAAGTTTATGATACAGTTGTTTTACTACACATAATTAAAATGTTTACATCAAAACGTCAAAGTAAACCCCTTGTAATCACAACATTTTCCTGCAGATTTGCAACAGATTAACATATTAGCATAGTCTGTTTTTATTAGCACAGATTAACACCTTGTGAACCCTGTCATGTGCTGTTTTAATTTTCAGGACTGGAAAATTTAAAATGTCCAAACTAATTGCACAAAAAAGGGGACAAAATGAAGTATACTGCAAAGTTGTTTTACTATAAAATTATATTACAATCTGAAAGTGTTTACTGTCCCTTTAAAGTAACTTGAAAGTAACTTGAAAGTGATTCAGCATAACTGTAAAAAGCTGTCATGAAAATATCACCTGAACATCTGTATGTAAAAAAGGAAGATATTTTACCTCACAATTTCTTCGGCTCACCAGAGTAAGTGCTCTGTGAACAGTTAGAGCTGCTGTAAAGCTGCAAATTGGGAGAAAAAAAATCAGCCAATCAGCAGTGCTGAGGTCATGTAATTGTGCTCCTGTGATCTCATGAGATTTCATAGTAAACTTTCTTAAACTGAATAGGAAAATAACATGACTGTACCTGCACATGACAGATGCACACTCCCTTGCAAGTCCTGGGTCTAGCATTCTGATTGGCTGCTTAAAGTCTCTTTACAGTGGGGTATGAATACTTTGGACATTTTGAGGTAAATATCTTACTTTTTTACATAGAGATGTCCAGGTAATTTTTTTCCACTCAGCTTTTTACAGTTATGCTGCATCACTTTCAAGTGCTTCAACATTTGGGAATCACGTCCCTTTAAGTTGGATAACAGTGTTGAGAAACTCTGTGGTATAGGCAGCAAAACTGAGAAGAGAGTGGCCATACCTCCCTGAGGCATTTGTAGATAGGGCACACAAGTACTCTGAAAGGTTCTCCTGTGCTGCTCTTCATGGTGCCAAATACTTCACACAGGAAGGTGATGAACCCAAGCCATCGCTCTACGTCTGACCGATGCAATTCCTCTCGCACAGAGAATTCCTTCTGCAAAAACACACACAAAACCACAGTCAGTAAAACATAGGTTTACCAGGCGCAGACGGTTGTCTGGGGTTAAAAAAAAAGAAAGAAAAAAAAGAGGAAACTGCTTCTGCAAACAGATAATGAAAAAAGAGGAATTTGTTAAAACAACTTTTATTTAACTTTTGAAACAAACATAAAAAGAGGAAACCAGTACAGCAAGATGTGGTAATAGCACAGCAAGACCGCAGAACAGACCGTTTCTCAATGCGCAAGTGTTATCACACTTTGTGGCATGAAATATATCGGAATGTTGACATAATAATAGCACATTTTATAACTGTTGATCTTAGTTTACAGTTCCATAATGTGAAAAACCCCAAAACAAAGTAGATGGTTTAGTAATTTCAGATACACAGATATTTGTTTTTAGGTTTTGTTTCTCTTATTAGTAAATTTTTCTTTGCATTTGGAAGGTGCCTGCATTTTTCAATATGATTGGCGGCTGTTTTCGGCTCCTAACAAACGATGAATATTTAAATGTTTCATGTACTTCTTACAAACTTATCGATTTTGCCGGATGCTTCTTTGGTACGTAGCAATAAATAATTTAAATTATGTATAAGGTCTAGACTGTCCCTTTAACAGCTGCCAATTAACGCAAGGAATAATGCTGATCAGATGTGAGAATAAATTAGTAATTACAAGTGTTAAATGTAAAAATGTTTGTGCTGTCATGTGAATAAAACAGTACAGCTGAATAACTTATACACACTTAAACAAATTCAACAATTTTTATTCTTCACCACTAACCAAAGTTTAACCCTTTAATGACCATAATGTACCCTGTATGTCACTGGTCGTTAAGGGTTTTTTCAGGACATAATAGCACAAGTCTAGCAAGAACACGCTATTAATGCCCTCCCTCCAGCAGGCTTTGTGGAATAGAGCAGTCTCAATGCTGGTGGCAAGACCATGCTATAAAACAATCAAGTCCCAAAAAAAGGCCAGTGACATACAGGGTACGTCGGTGGTCCTTAAGGGGTTAATGAAAACTGGCAAAATATCCTATTAAATAGTGATCAGTGCATAATGTTGTAATGTTATGTGTCTCTCCTTAGCATTCAGAATTCTGCATAGATAGATGAATAGCTCTCAATCTAAAGTTGGCCTTTCTAAAACTCTAAACAGAATTTTTGGTGCCTAGGGCAGCACAAAACCTTAATATGCCACTGAGATAGAGCATGCAATTTTAAGCAACTTCTAATTTACTCCTATTACCAATTTTTTTTGTTCTTTTGGTATCTTTAAATATAGCCACCAATCAGCAAGTGCTACCCAGGTTTCTGAAGCAAAAATGGTCCAGCTCCTAAGCTTACACTACTGCTTTTTCAAATAAAGATACCAAGAGAAAGAAGAAAAAATCATTATAGGAGCAAATTAGAAAGTTGCTTACATTACTGATTTTTCAAATAAAAAAAGAAAGTTTCTTAAAATCACATGCTCTATATGAAAAATTGGGTTTCATATCCCTTTAAGCTTTCAACAATAAAAAACAAAAGAACAAAGCAAATTTGATGATATAAGTAAATTGGAAAGTTTAAAATGGCATGCCCTATCTGAATCATGACAGTTTTTTTATTAGACTGTCCCTTTAAAGGAATAAACATTGAATATTTTTGCTTGACCCAGGACTAGTAGGGCAATGTGCATCTGACATGTGTAGGACCATACACTTTCTTTTTACTCCTCAATTCAAGGAAGTTTACTCCATAATCTTATGAGATAACAGTTAAACTGTGTGAAATTTTATGAAATTACAGTAAAGTGTGAACTGAGTGACAATGCTGAAGATTAGTTATTTTTTACTAATCTTATTTAAAGGGACAGTCTAGTCAAACTTTCATGATTCAGATAGGGCATGCAATTTTAAACAACTTTCCAATTTACCTTTATCATCAAAATTGCTTTCTTCTCTTGAAATTCTTTGTTGTAAGCTAAAACTAGGTAGGCCCAAACTGATTTCTAAACCGTAGAAGGACGCCTCTTACCTCAGTGTATTTTCACAGTTGGACATCGCTAGTTCATGTTCCTATAGATAAAATTGTGTTTGCTCCCTTAGAGTTATTTATGAGTCAGCACAAATTGGCTAAAATGCATGTCTGTTAAAGAACTAAAATAAGGAGCTTAGATACAAGGTAATTACAAAGGGAAAAAACTGTGTATTAATATAACTGTATTGGTTATGCAAAACTGGGGAATGGGTAATAAAGGATTATCTATCTTTCTAAACAATACAAATTCTGGGAGTAGACTGTCCCTTTAAATACAAAAAAACCCCAGGTATACATCAGTAGACATAATTAAACGTTTGCTTTCTCACAGTTGTATCAAGTATAAAGTGTCCCTTTAACACTTTAATAATAATCTGCTGGCACCCTCTGATATAATATCTTTTTTACGAACATCAGCCTGAGGCAAAACAATGTGTAAACATGTTGCCTTATTATATGTTTGTAATTATGAGGGTGGGGGTGAAATAAAGTTGGCAAACATTTCAAATGTGATAGATTCAGATGAGTTATTACCGGAGCTTCTGGGATTTCACAATCATAATGGGATTTAAAAAAAAAAAAAACAATTTAGAAATATCTGTAAAACATCACCTACATTTTTGACTGTACTTTTGAGTTCGAGTGACCCCCCCAACAGTACTGACTGAATTGTTCAGCTGTTAAAAGCTTTAACAGAGACCAAATATTATTATTATTATCGGTTATTTGTAGAGCGCCAACAGATTGCCTTCCTGTTATTTTGTTGCCTTGGTGCGATTCCAAAGTGCAGCAATGCAAAGGGTTTAAACGTTTACATTTGGTCTTCATGTTATTGCGGGTCAGACGCTACAGCAGGTACAAGACGTGAATACAGCAGCAGTTTGTTTTAGACACAGGGTTGATTCGATTGCGTTGTGTCTTTGACAAGTCATTACATCTCCTCCCAATGAATTTAAATGGCTGTCGCTGGAAATACTAAACATTTGGGACCTCAAAACCACAGGATGGAAATGTCTTCCGTTTGGCTTAGTGTTGTGTATCGAGCGCCACCAGCCACACGCACATTAGATATATTTATCCATGTAACATTTAAAGAACAAATAAAAATAAACTAAGAAATAAAAAAGCTATCACAGGTATTGCTAATAGGTAAAACAGGGGTACCATAGGAGGGGCACAGATCATCTGTACCAGGCTAGAAAGACAAAGGTTTGATTCTGCTGACTTAAAGGGACATGAAACCCATGATTTAGGTAGAACATACAATTTTAAACAACTTTCCAGTTTTCTTCTATTTTCAAATTTGCTTCATTCTCTTGGTATCATTTGTTGAAGGAGCAGCAATGCACTACTAGTTGCTGAATGAACACTTGAGTGAGCCAATGACAAAAGGTTTGACCTAGGTTCTTTGCTGCTCCTGAGCATTCCAAGATAAACCTTTCAGCAAAGGATAACAATAGAAGGAACCAAATTAAATAATAGAAGTACATTGGAAAGTTGTTTAAAATTGTGTTCTCTATCTGAAGACATTTTTGTGTTTCATGTCCCTTTAACAGAGTGTTTTTTTTACAATAGCTGAGAATACATTAGCTGTTTATATATTTATTTGCCTCTCGAAATTTATGTTTTATAACTATTAAAGGGACAGTCTAGTCCAAAATAAACTTTCATGATTCAGATAGGGTATGTGATTTTAAAAAACATTCCAATTTACTTTTATCACCAATTTTGCTTTGCACTCTTGGTATACTTAGTTGAAAGCTAAACCTAGGTAGGATCAAATGCTAATTTCTTAGACCTTGAAGGCCGCCTATTATCTGAATGCATTTTGACAGTTTTTCACCACTAGAGGGCATTAGTTCACATGTGCCATATAGATAACATTGTGCTCACGCCCGTGGAGTTACCTAGGAGTCAGCACCGATTGACTAAAATGTAAGTCTGTCAAAAGAACAGAGGGGGCAGTCTGCAGGAGTTTAGATACAAGGTAATCACAGAGGTAAAAAAATGTATTAATAAAACTGTGTTGGTTAAGCCAAACTAGGGAATGGGTAATAAAGGGAGTATATATGTTTTCAAACAATAACAATTCTGGTGTAGACTGTATAAAAATTGCTTTACATTTAAAGCTCCTTGACTCTTTAATCCATAAGGGTTAATTTTACTTTAATTGAGCTAAAAGTAAACTTTTTTTACACTATTACAGAATGTTTTTTCGTCTAGGGTGCGATAATTAATGACAGTATCTGAATAAAAAATAAAAAAATTGTAGTAGCTTTAGTTTAAAATAATTTTTCTTGTTATTTAGGGTGATTCTTTAATGTACGCTCAATCACTTGGTCACTGCGGTTGTTTTGGCTGCGCTAAATTTAAGTATTTTTTAACCCCTACAAGTAATTTAAAGAGAACAAATGAATACTGACGAATTTAGCCAGTATTTTATTAATTTTCTTTAAATTTCGTGGTGCATTTGTTCGGATATTCTTTTAGTGAAAACAAAATGAATATCCATGATTCATTAACGAATACATATGCCTTTAACATTGTATTAAATTACTATAAACATTGTTGCAAACACAATGCTGCCATAGATTGCAAAAAAACATGTGCGCTCTCCTGGGCTCCTATGAGTCTACCTAGGTTTACACTTCAAAGAAAGAGAACAAAACAAATTTGATAATAGAAGTAAATTGCAAAGTTGTTTACACTGCATGGTGTGTCTAAAACATTAAGGTTTAACCCTTAAGGACCGGCATTTCAGTCTAAAACTTGCCCAAAAGACCAGATAATGTTTAGCATTTTTGCCATCACTCTATTCAAACAGAAATAGAGCCTTGTTTTTTGTTTTTTCATTTACCTATGAAAACTATATATTTTTTGTAGTAGACAACCCAAGGTATTGATCTAGGCCCATTTTGGAATATTTCATGCCACTGTTTCACAGCAAAATGCGATCAAATAAAAAAATTTTTTTAACTTTTTCACAAACTTTGGGGTTCTCACTGTAAATTTACATACTGCTTGTGCAATCATGGCACAAATGGTTGTAAAAGCTTATCTGGGATCCCCTCTGTTCAGAAATAGCATGGCTTAGCCATTGCTTTTTGGTAATTAAAAGGCCGCTAATTGCAGCAGCACACCACATATCTGAAATTCCTGGCAGTTGAAGGGTTATTCAGGTAGCTTGTAAGGTTAAGTTTAGCGGTAGTGTAGAAATTACCCTCCCACCTGATCCCTCCCTTCTCTTAATCCCTACCTGATCTTTCCTAAACAACTCTCTTCCTTCCCTCACCTCCCACTGGTCACCACCATCTTAAGTACTGGCAGACAGTCTGCCAATGTGATGTTTTAGTCCTTTTTATTATTATTATTATTTTCTCCACCTCCCTGATCCCTCCCAAAAAGTTCTCTAACCCTCCGCCCTCTAACTAGTGTCCACCAGCTTAAGTACTGGTAACTGTCTGCCAGAACCCAGTTTTCTATCTATGTATCTCTTTATTTACATTAAAAACAAATCTGTAGTGTAGCTGCACCCCCCCATGCGATCTTTGCGATCTTTTCCCCCTACCCTTTATTCCCCCTCTCCACTCTAGGACCCCCTCTCTACTCTAGGACCCCCTCTCTCTCTCCCTCCCTCTCCGCATTGATATTTTTCCCGTTCCTGCACCCCCCTCCAACGATGTACTGTCCACCTGCCTCCCTAACCCTCCCACACCACCAACGGTCGGCACCACCGCTACCTGATGCAGAGAGGGACAGAGTGTCTCTCTCTGCACTGCTCCACTCATAAATATATATGTGTATAAGAATATACATATATATTTACTGGGAACACACAGTTCCCATAGACCATAATGTAACACCCCACAACCACTCCCTTTAGACCCCAAATACTGCTTTTTGTATTTGGGGTCATTTTGTGGACATTTATAAAATTAACAAGAGATCTAATCCGTTAATTTGATAAGTGCTAATTGGTTACCGTGAGCTTGTGGCAGCAATAACCAGTCACTTGCAGGTGTGCGAATATTTATCGCTCCACTTGTAGTCTAGCCCTAAATGTGGTTTTGCAAGTGAGAGTTTGTATGGAAATACTGTTAGCACGTCTGGTGACACACGGCAGTGCAGCAGTGACAGAAGAAAGAGCACATTATTAACTGTCCAGTGCAAGACGTGGCTATGGTTTGATAATGAAGTGAGGGGATCTCAGATAACATTCCTGAGGAATAGGGAGCGGGACAGTGTGATAGGGATGGAGAGGGGAGTAGGAATGCAGGCCTGGAGGGGGAGATAAGCAGCTCATTACGGTCAGGCTGCCAGAAGACGTGGAAGTCAGGATTACAGTGGCGCTTTGCGTCAAATGGGTGTAAATGTCACAACTGAAACAAAAATGTGCTCGTTTTTTTAAATAAAATCTTTAAACTTAATTCCTACTTAAAAAAAATCACAAATGCACAATATTAAATGTATAATCCTACATTACATCAATATTATCATAATCATTTTGTATCGTAATTAAATGGACAAAAAAGTGCAAAAGGAAAAATGGTTTAATGCGATAATAAAACGCTCTATGTGTTCTGCCCCTGCTAATCAGGTGCTGTACTATGTATACTTAAAGGGACAGGAAACCCCAAAACTTTCTTTCATGATTTGGATAGAACATACATATAAAACAGCTTTCCAATCTACTTAAATTATCAAATTTGCAAACATTGCACTACTGGCAGCAAGATGAACACATCTAGTTAGCCAATAACAAAGGACACATGTGTGCAGGCACCAATCAGCAGCTAGCTCCCACTAGTAAAGGATACGTGCATATTCTTTTTCAACAAGGGATACCAAGAGAACAAAGCACATTTGAAAATAGAAGGGAATTTAAAAGTGTCTTAAAATTACATGCTCTATCTGAATCCTGTAAGTTTACATTTTACTTTCCTATCTCTTTAAAGGGACACTGAAACCAATTTTTTTCTTTTGTGATTCAGATAGAGCGCGCAATTTTAAGCAACTTTCTAATTTACTCCTATTATCAAGTTTTCTTCATTCTCTTGGTATCTTTATTTGAAATGCAAGAATGTAAGTTTAGATGCCGGCCCATTTTTTGTGAACAACCTGGGTTGTTCTTGCTGATTGGTGGATAAATTCATCCAACAATAAAAAAGTGCTGTCCAGAGTACTGAACCAAAAAAGAAGCTTAGATGCCTTCTTTTTCAAATAAAGTGAACAAAGAAAAATTGATAACAGAAGTAAATTAGAAAGTTGCTTAAAATTGCGTGCTCTATCTGAATCACGAAAGAAAAAAATTTGGGTTCAGTGTCCCTTTAAAGAGGCATAAAACGGAAAATGATCTAATGTGTTAGCACACTGTATTATTGCATAATTGCATATAACTAGGTTTTTAACCCCTGCAGCTCCACAGCAGTAATGCACTACTGGGAGGTAGATAATCACATTGCAAGAGGCTTATATGTGCAGCCACCAATCAGCTGATAGCTACCAATAGTGCATTGCTGCTGCTGAGCCTATCTAGGTATGCTTTTCAACAGAGGATACCAAAAAAAAGCTAATTTGATAATAGAAGCAAAGTAAAAAGCCTTTTAATATTGCATGTTTTATCAGATTCATGAAAGTATATTATTAGTTTGTATTACAGGTCCTTGTTCAGATTCTAGTGAACATGAACAAATTGTACAACACTCATCTCACTGCAGACAGCACATTATTTCTTACGCTCTCTTTTTTCTACCATAACAAATTACAAAAAAAATACTCGTCTCTCCAAGTTCCAGCAGAACCCTATCAAATAACATGAAACTATGTCAGCTATTCTGAGAGCTATGCAAAGCAGCAGACATCATCCCAATCAAGGTATAAGAAAAGAATGTTCTGCAACATAACTGCTATAGCACCATAAAGAGACCTTTAATTCAGCATTTCATTTCACCAATTACATTAAATAAAAAATACACTAAGGACACGTGTATGCAATATACATTTGTGATTTATGTAGGCGGCTTTTTCTTTTTCCCAGGGAGGCTGGGTGCCTACATCATGCCCCTAACCTCTTTCTTTTATTATTCAGATGGAGTGTACAATAAAAAAAATAAAAAAAATAAATAAAAGTTTCCAATTTGCTTCTATTAACAAATTGACTTTATTCTATTGATATTCCATGGTGAAAAGAAGGCAGGTAGGTCAGTGTTTCCTGCCATGTACTCTTTAAGACACAAGCACGCTACCTACCTACGTATGCTCTTCAACAAAGAAAATAATTGGTATTTACTGCTAATACTCATTGGCTGACCAGTATTCCCTGTAAATGCCCATAGGCTGACAAGTATTTACTGCTAATGCCCATTGGCTGACAAGTATTTCCTGATAATGCCCATTGGCTGACAAGTATTTCCTGCTAATGCCCATTGGCTGACAGGTATTTACTGTGAATGCCCATTGGCTCACAGGTATTTCCTGTGAATGCCCATTGGCTGACAGTTATTTCCTGTGAATGCCCATTGGCTGACGGGTATTTCCTGTGAATGCCTATTGGCTGACGGGTATTTCCTGTGAATGCCCATTGGCTGACAGGTATTTCCTGTGAATGCCCATTGGCTGAAAGGTATTTCCTGTGAATGCCCATTGGCTGACAGGTATTTCCTGTGAATGCCCATTGGCTCACGGGTATTTCCTGTGAATGCCCATTGGCTCACGGGTATTTCCTGTGAATGCCCATTGGCTGACAGTTATTTCCTGCTAATGCCCATTGGCTGATTGGTATTTCCTGCTAATGCCTATTGGCTGATGGGTATTTCCTGTGAATGCCCATTGGCCGACAGGTATTTCCTGTTAATGTCCATTGACGTATAGCAAGAAATACTACACGCACATGGTACAACTGTATTCATTACAAAAGAAATTGAAACAGGGTTTGCTTCCCATTTTTTTTCCAAGCAAACAAATAACATTTCTACTTGTTGCTTTTCTATAGATAGTACATTTTTGAGTACAATGTCCTTTTATTGGTATCTATTCCAGTAATTACTTGTTGCCAACAAAGAACCAATCGGTGTGTGTGTAAACAGATATTTTAACTATAACCTACAAAATAACAGACAGCTCTCTCTTGCCTGTGCAAAAAAAGACAAATGTGTTTCCTAATGCTTCAGTTTTCTTTTAACTAGACTTTGAAGTAGTTTCCAATTTGCTTCTATTAACAAATTGACTTTATTCTATTGATATTCCATGGTGAAAAGAAGGCAGGTAGGTCAGTGTTTCTTGCCATGTACTCTTTAAGACACAAGCACGCTACCTACCTACGTATGCTCTTCAACAAAGAAAATAATTGGTATTTACTGCTAATACTCATTGGCTGACCAGTATTCCCTGTAAATGCCCATAGGCTGACAAGTATTTACTGCTAATGCCCATTGGCTGACAAGTATTTCCTGATAATGCCCATTGGCTGACAAGTATTTCCTGCTAATGCCCATTGGCTGACAGGAATTTCCTGCTAATGCCCATTGGCTGACAGGTATTTCCTGTGAATGCCCATTGGCTCACAGGTATTTCCTGTGAATGCCCATTGGCTGACAGTTATTTCCTGTGAATGCCCATTGGCTGACGGGTATTTCCTGTGAATGCCTATTGGCTGACGGGTATTTCCTGTGAATGCCCATTGGCTGACAGGTATTTCCTGTGAATGCCCATTGGCTGACAGGTATTTCCTGTGAATGCCCATTGGCTGACAGGTATTTCCTGTGAATGCCCATTGGCTCACGGGTATTTCCTGTGAATGCCCATTGGCTCACGGGTATTTCCTGTGAATGCCCATTGGCTGACAGTTATTTCCTGCTAATGCCCATTGGCTGATTGGTATTTCCTGCTAATGCCTATTGGCTGATGGGTATTTCCTGTGAATGCCCATTGGCCGACAGGTATTTCCTGCTAATGTCCATTGACTTATAGCAAGAAATACTACACGCACATGGTACAACTGTATTCATTACAAAAGAAATTGAAACAGGGTTTGCTTCCCATTTTTTTTCCAAGCAAACAAATAACATTTCTACTTGTTGCTTTTCTATAGATAGTACATTTTTGAGTACAATGTCCTTTTATTGGTATCTATTCCAGTAATTACTTGTTGCCAACAAAGAACCAATCGGTGTGTGTGTAAACAGATATTTTAACTATAACCTACAAAATAACAGACAGCTCTCTCTTGCCTGTGCAAAAAAAGACAAATGTGTTTCCTAATGCTTCAGTTTTCTTTTAACTAGACTTTGAAGTAGCTGCTAGAGTATAAACATCTAATACATCATTATTGTCCACTCCCTTAAAGGGACAGTCTAGTCAAAAGTAAACTTTCATGATTCAGATAGAGCATGTCATTTTAAAAAACATTTACTTTTATCATCAAATTTGCTTTGTTCTCTTGGTATTCTTAGTTGAAAGCTAAACCTAGGTAGACTCATATGCTTATTTCTATGTCCTTGAAGGCCACCTCCTATCTGAATGCATTTGACAGTTTTTCACAAGATGGTGTTAGTTCATGTGTGCCATATAGATAACATTGTGCTCACGCCCGTGGAGTTAATTATAAGAGGGCACTGATTTGCTACAATGCAAGTCCGTCAAAAAATATTAAATAAGGGGGCAGTATGCAGAGGCTTAGATACACAGTAATCAAAGAGGTAAAAAGTATATTAATATAACAGTGTTAAAGGGACACTGAACCCAATTTTTTTCTTTCGTGATTCAGATATAGCATGCAATTTTAAGCAACTTTCTAATTTACTCCTATTATCAATTTTTCTTCGTTCTCATGCTTTCTTTATTTGAAAAAGAAGGCATCTAAGCTATTTTTTTGGTTCAGAACCATGGAAAGCACTTGTTTATTGGTGGGTGAATTTATCTACCAATCAGCAAGAACAACACAGTGTGTTCACCAAAAATGGGCCAGCATCTAAACTTACATTCTTGCATTTCAAATAAAGATAGCAAGAGAATGGGAAAAAATTGATAATAGGAGTAAATTAGAAAGTTGCTTAAAATGGCATGCTCTATCTGAATCACAAAAGAAAAAAATTGGGTTCAGTGTCCCTTTAATTATGCAAAACTGGGGAATGGGTAATAAAGGGTTTATCTATCTTTTTACAATAATAAAAATTCTGGAGTAGACTGTCCCTTTAAATGTATTTTTAGACATATCGTAGGCCATAATTTTCATGTCTTTATTACTGTAGTTTACATGCAATCAACCCAAGTCTGGGAAATCCTTATCAAGTGTCTTTAACCTCAGTTATAAACTCCTTTGTGTGGTGACGTAAATCAGTCATTGTTTGTGTACATATAATTGACAACTGTATGAGAAACCATTAAACAATGGCACTTGTTTTAGTGGCAAAGTGATGTCAGAAGTATACAAACAAATATATGAAAAAAGCAAACAAGGCAGAAAAAGTGCATCCTTCAGAAAAATGTTTAAAGTGGTATAAAGGTGAAAATTGAATTGTGCATGGGAGCATTTCAATTTTAAATAGAAGGATTCTTGCAATATACATCCATTAGCAAAAAGTTTCAAGTAAAAGTTCAGACACCATGAGTATTCAGACACTTTGTACAAAGTCTTCACAGACACAGACTTGAATACTGGTGCACGACACTCACAGCATATGTAAGTAGGCCACTGAAAAACAGTGTTAACATTTACTAGAAGATGGAAGTAAATTTCAAAATGTTTCTATTCAATATTGAAATTCACCGACTTCCTTCAAAAATTTAAAGCGTTGCTTAGGAAGAAAGGGAAAAGGCTTGCGGGTGGAGGGGTGTTATAAATTAGCAGCTATAAGAGACATTTATTTTCATACAATAAAAGATAATATAGGTCAGGAATATAGTGAAAAAAATGAACAAAGGGTACAATGAGTCCCTGGAAGCTGTGCAGCTGTCTGTG